>NC_134116.1:9297353-9600383 GCF_040939455.1 Microcebus murinus
ATGTGACTTAATTTTCAAAAATAAAAAGTAGGAAATTTTCAGATGTCAGCATTCGATTTTGCATGTTGATGTAACAGAATCTGACAGTTGCTATAAAGTGACATTATTTTGTTAACTGGTATAATGTTGCAATGTCTACTAACATATGTAACTTTTAGAGAATTATTTAAGAATTTAAAATTGAGTGATAAAACAGAACAAGATTTGTGATGAGATATACAAATTAAAACATAGAGATAAGAAATAATTCACTGCAGACTCATTTATAGTATAACGTATTGTGGGAAAACAATCTATTCTGGTCACTGATGTGAAGATACCACAAAAGGATATTATGACATTGCTCATAATATCTTAAAATTTAATTTTCAGACAAATATAATGTCAATTAAACTGTGATTTTTAGATTTTTGTTATATGGTCAGTAAAGAAGTACAGATTTTTTTTTCTGGTAATACAACACAACAGAAATTCCTTCTCTTCATGATCAAACAAATTTCTTTAACTGCTCCTGGATAAAACATATCAAGATGGATAGAGCTCATAATAAGTCTACTTTATAATGGATAATGAACCAAATCTCAATTTTGGAAGAAATTTAGTTGTGTTTTCATATCATTTTCTGAAAAAAATTAATACAAGTCTTGCTTAGATTTACTATTTTGACAGGAATTGATAATTTCTTATATTATAGGAATTAAGAAACAAGATAGTTTTCTTGAAATTCACAAATGAAACTGTTATTGCCTGATTTCGTTTGGTAATATCAACAGATACCTGTGTAAAACTGAAATTCCCTTAACACCTCAAGTCAATCTGAACCCTAACTCAATTTTTCTTCACTGTCCCTCTCAAGGTAATATTGTTTTTGTAACAATTCAACTTTTCCTCTCCTCTTTTCTATATTGGGACAACTCTATTCTGTTATTATGATAATTTTATGATTATGCTGGAATTATGCTGATTGCGTTGTTGTAAACCCTACCACCAAGTTTTAGGAGGATATTGCTCCATCTCCCATATTTCTCTGAACTCCTCCTGCCTTTGCATTGCTCCTCCCTGTGCCTGGGCCATACAAACACACTTGGTTTCCCTGTTCCTCACCTAAAGCTTAGTGTAAGCGTCACTTCTTCTGTGAAGCCTTCTGTAGTACTCTTAGGGAAAATTATACCCTTACTCCTTGGTGTTTTTATAAGATCTGCACATACCTTATTCTTATTTATTATTATATGCTATTACATCATCATTGGGTTATACATAAAACATCACCTTTGCCCTCAAAAAGGAAACACAACTCAATCAGCATTTGATGCTTCCCATGATTTTAGCATGGGATTCTCTAAGCTCAAAGCATGGCAGTTAACTCAAATTTTTATCTTTATTGTATGCTTCCTAAGAGATACAAGGAAGCAAGATAGTTGAGCAAACAAATAAAAAAAAGGTGGTTCCAGCAAAGAGAAATAACCATGTCCAAGCCAACAGGGTATTACTACCTCTACCATTCCCTCTTCCCCAACTCTGGCCGCAGGCATGACCCGGGACTGTCCCATGCTCTGTGCGATGTGCTGTAACTCCAACTGTGTGTGATTGTAAAAAGGTTGGTGCCAGGATAGCAGTTTGAATAAACTGCATTAAACAGAAGAAAGACATATGACATTTGTACAATGATTCATCCAGGAGTCCTCTGAAGAATGTGTGGAGAGGGCTAAATCTGGGGCAAGAAAATGCATTTTTGGAGGCTATTATAATAATCCCAAATAGAAAGGCCAGTGGTTCAACCAAGACAGTAGCAGGTGACTGGGGAGGGAGGCGGACACATTAAAGAGATGTCAAAGATGTAGAATGTGTAAGATGTGGTGACAATTAAACAGGAGGGGTTTGGGATAAAAAAGGTGATGTTAAGATACCTGGCTTCTTGGCTGTAATGGTAGAATATAGAATATAGGTACAGTGTGAAAGAATAGCAACAAATTCCATGTTGATATGTGATTTCAAATGATCTGAAATCCCAGCCAAGACACTTAAAAAATTACACATACAGGACTGAAGGTATGGAAAGATAATTAAGCTACAGGAATGTCTCTGGGAGCAGGCAGGTGTTAACAACATGAGCGAAAGGGTGAGATGCCCCCATGATAGTGTGTAAAGAGATAGAAGAAGATTCTCAAAGACTAAGCCCTGGGTATAGCCAGCACTTAGGTATCTAGAAAGAAGTGGAACATCCAAAGAAACATAAGTAGAAGCTCAAAGAGGGGAAGAAAACTATGGGAAGATCATTGCATGAGAGTGTGTGAGCAAGGTCATGGAATGTCACAGAGAAAGAAGATAATAAAAAAAGAACAGAAAATCCATCCAGCAATTGCTGGATGGAAAACCAAGGAAGGTGAAGGCAATTGTTGCAGAGGCATTTCCAGTGGATTTGTAGAGTTAGAAGCTGAACTTTGGTGGACTGAGTAACAAGAGACCAGGAACTCAGGACAATAAACATGGGCTACGTTTTCTGAAAGGCTGGGTTTGAATGGAGGGGGAAGGACAGTGTGTGGTGATGGTGATGTTGCAATGGCAACTAAAGCTTTTGGTTTATTTCATGGAGAGATAGATAGATAGATAGATAGATAGATAGATAGATAGATAGATAGATAGATACACACACATACACACACACACACACATACACATATATATATATCCCTGAAAGATAATTCATATATGTGTGTATAATTATGTATATATATTATATATCTACATACATATATATGTGTGTGCATCTTTTGTCCTGGACCACCTTGGGCTCTCCCATCAGTGCTTTCTTTCCTTGCTAGTTCATTTTATAATCGATCGCTTTCCTCCTTGCACGCCAGCTGGCTCGCCTTGCACTGGAGATCTAATATTCATCAAATGCTCCATCAGCTCTCCGTGGTTGTCTCATTTTACAGGCTGGCAGGCTCGGGCGGTGAGCCGGGGTTAATTGCTGTGCCTGAGTTTACAGTGTAAGTCAGTGGTGACAGTACAATTAGGACTTGTGACCAGCGATTTTCCATGTAATCAACTTGTTCACGACATCGCCTGCCTCGTGCATGCTGATGTGACAGCGTGATAAGTACTCTGATTTGAAACTGTATGATGTATTCTAGGATTGCAACAATCTTGTTACGAGAATGCAATACTGAAATCCTGAGAGCCACATGATAAAAACTGCATCTTGGAATATTAGGTATTTCTAAGGACATCAGCCCAGGCCGTCACAGCAGATAGCTCTAAAATTGCAACAAGAAGAAGGCCAGAGAGTAAATTGAATTAGACAGAATTTACCCGGAACTACGGCAGATGATATGGATAAGTAGGAGGAGACCAACAAAAGCAGACCCAGATTGTGAATGAGGTGTGGGGAGGGCAGATGGGTGGGAGGCAGGGGCCAGAGCAGCAGCAGTGACAAGTGGCAAACAGAATTAAAAATTTAATAGATACTAAATTGAGTTTGTTCCAGCACACATGTATTTTACAAACTGATCATGACAGCCAGAGTAGTGACAGATTTTCTCATAACCAGTCAAGAGTCAGTACCTCCCTTTTGTTTTTTTGCCTTAATTATTTCTTAAATCAACCTCCCCAAAGAATATACTTGTTTTTGTTCTTTACATAGAATAGATAATACAGGTCTTCTACATATTACAATTTCCTATAAAAATGGTTATAAGGCTTATGAGGCTCAGAAGGCTTATAAGATAAGTTAATGCTTTTCAAATAAAGATAATTTTATGTTCTGAAAAGAAACATTTATTACTGTGGCTTTTAGAAATTCAGAACAATAAGAAAAGTAGGAAATAATAATCTTATAGGACTAGTACAGCTAAACAAAGCATGGCTGAGTTGTTATTTTTGGTTGTTTGTTTTAATTTGGCATCCGGAGTTTTATTTTTTAAACCCTTATTTGAGGTATGACTGCCATACAGAAGCTGTCCGTATGTAATGTGTACACCTTGATGAGTCTGTAGGTAAGAGTACATAAGTGAGACCAGTCCCACATTAAATGCCATAAACATATTTGTCACCTCCAGGCTTCCTCCCACCCTCTTTCTTTATTATTATTAGTGTTATTATTCTGTAGTAAAAAACACTTAACAAAAGATCTACCCTCTCAGTAAATTTTTAAGTAAACAGCACATACAGTATCATTAACTAGAGGCAGCATCACAGCCACGTTTTTTAATGCGAATTCAGAATTGTCTACTACACATGAAGTTTTGCAAAGGTCTCAATAATTAACTTTCCAAAAGTAAAATCTGCATAACTTCTACCTTTATTCCCTTTAGAAGTAATGGAATAGGTCCCCATCAAAGCACAGCTAACAAGATTTGGGGAAAGCCGGTGAGCTCTCCTGCAGGACACAGTTTTGAGGCAAGAGAGAACTGTGGACAACTCAATCCACCGCCAGCCTGACCCCGTGGTTCCTGCCAGACAGCCCTGACTCTGGGACCGTCAGCAGCCCCGCTGCCTGCACACTGCCACCCCCACCCCAGTCGGGGGCACCATGCTACCACACTTACCTGGCTTTCACAATTAATGAGACTATGTTTTTTAAGAACTCACTGCCACTAAGTATTAATTATTATCATTCTAGGCCATGCTCAGAATAAAGCGTTCTCATAGGAGCAATCTGGAGGAGGCAAAGGGTACAGGGAACAACGAGGTAGATGATTCATAAGCAGTGTGTGGCTCTTTTTCTCTGGCCAAGGGTCATCTTGAAGGGATTAGAATTTCTTTGTTGTCATTTATGCCTAAAATGCAGGGCATGGGGAGGGGTCAAGCAGAAGCATAATTCTTTAGTTTAATACTGTCTCAGGCCCAGGGATTCAGGGAACCCTCACCTCCCCGAGGCTGTGCTCACTCATGAAATTATGCACCGTGTCTGTGTAATTGTACGCCCTTCCCCAGGGAGCGCATCTGCGGCTCAGCCTCATTTTCTCATGCTGGCACAGTGATCATAGGGCTTTCTTCTGAAGACTTTTGTATGTCTTAAGTGTCACAAAGAATGGCTTTGGGGACAATGTGTAAATGGCCTTGGACTTAAGCTCTTACTTGCTTGTGTGTAATTCTTCGTGGGATCATTCGCTCCTCTGAGAATACACTTCAGATGACCTTGCTCTGATTAGCTCAAAATTCAATTGTGCTAGTTCACTTCCCTTCCCCTCCCAGGGGAGAATAGATTATAATTACAAACCCAGTCCCACTAATTATGGACTTCAGATGCCTGTGAAAATGTTCCTTTATTGTTGGCGTCTAGATTTCTGCTGGTTGCAAAAAATTGCATTGACTAAACCCCAGTGAAGGGCAGCGGCAGCAGCGGAAAGCGGAAGAGAAAAATACCTTATTTTACACCATCTAAGGAAGCTGCATTGATCTGAAGTTATATAAGCACACGTGTAAAAATGAATAGACACATAATTCCACCAATGTACTTCTTCCTGCAGTTTTACAAAGCTTCGGCCTACCGTTTTCATCCAGATAGGTCAGTAGGATAGAGCTGGATTCTGTCCCTTCTACAGCGTAATCCAATGGGATATTTCCATTAACATCCTGGAGGAGGAGGTTGGCTCCAGCCTAGATAAAAAGGAAAATAAATAATATTGCATACTGTTAAAAAAGCAGATTAAAAGTTTCACCTCAATCTTAGCTGAGAAAGAGATCCAGAAATAGTTTATGTCAGATAGAAACATGAAGAGTCATGTAGGAAATTACAATTTTTTTTAAGACAAGTATGTTAAATGATTTGCAGAGACTCTAAAGTTCTCAAAAGCTTCCACCAACCCTTGCAAGACCTGAGTCCCAGCCACCTCTCCCGTCTTCTATTGCTAAACCCAAAATATCTAATCAGTGTCTGCTAACTCATGCCTCTGTGTGGGCTGCCCTTCTGTCTTGTCTTGCTTCTAATGCAATGGAAGTGTCCAATGCTTAAATGGCAAACTCTTCTATGAACAAGCTGGACTTTGATCTTCCCAATCTATGCTATAATAGCTTCCTGCTCTTTGTTAGACACAGAATCTCATCTGGGAGCTCTTCACACACTATCACGTTTTAATAAAGGCTTGTGCTAATGGATCCATGTTGGTTTTCTCTTTCCAGAAATTATTTCCTAACAAAAAGCATCATCTGTAGACGTTAATGTATCGACTAAATTAAATATGGTGATCCCACACCTTTAGGCTCAAAACGTCCTTCATCAGCCGAGTTCCTCTGAGCATTCCTGTGTCCTGCATTGTCCATTCCAGCTTAAATACAATGATAGCGCTGCTTTCACTTTTAAAAAAATTGGTTACATGAATTGTCACCATTGCTTTATGTTCTTAATGAGCTCTGTAAAATCTATCAGGCATGGCTAACAGCTTTTCTCCAAGGGCATGGTATGCACACATACCAATTGTCCAAGATTTCCCAGATATCTCCCAATACAAGCTCAGGCCATACAAAGGAAAGATTTCCCCTAATCCTTTTACAGAATAGGATTCTGTGTTGCAAAGATAACATAGTTCTTATTATATCTGAATTAATAGCTTTACATAAAAATGTGATTTATATTCATGATTTTATATATTAACATTTAGGGTTTTACCTTCTTTTATTCTATATATAAAAAGAGCTTACCTATACTTTTATAAGTCTGCACAGATTTCCAAATAACTACTCCAAATATTTTGTAAAAAAAAAACCCAAAACAAACAAAAAGTAGATTAAAGTGGTGAAATATATCATATCTTAATATTTTCATCCAAAATAAGATGTATTGCTTACCCTACCATATTGAGTGTCCTATATTACATTTTCTATAATCATATAAATATACTCCTTTATTTGAACAGAGAAAATCATATATTTCAGATCTTCACTTACCTAAGACAAGCATGATATTGTAAGGTTCTAAAGACTTTTAATTATCTTTTTAATTTAATTTTAATTACTCTGAGTTTGAAAAAAAGCTTACTTCAGGCATATTTTTAAGTAGACTTTACTAATGATTCCTTTCCTTTAGCCTTCAAACTACAAAAATAAGATTTTTCATTCCTACTCAAATATTACTTGTAAAAGATTCAATTAACAAGAGACAGAACCAGAGGGTGTCATTACTGATTTCAATATTAATTGTAAAATCTACCCTCCTAATCAGTGGTGGACAGTATTTCCCAATCTATAAATGCTTCAAGTAAAATCCTATAAATGCCAAACATCTGGGCACAAGGTGACAGTGAACATAAGTAAGAGTCACATACTATTAATCACAACAAACATAAATAGGAAAGAAACTTGGGGATAAAAGCAGTGGTGTACTTGGGAAGAATATTTCCTATGTGTTAAGAAGTGATGAGGCTCTTTCAGGGAAAGTCTGACCCTGAAATATAGAGGTGAGTATTTTAGCTGGGCTCATTAATTGCTCCCTCTTCTGTGCTGCTAAATTACCAGACATCATTCCTGATATAAAAGCCAGCCTTTCTGAGAGTTGATAATGTCCCTGGTCACGGATCAGGTCTTGATCCTCCTTCTGTTCCTAAAACCTACCATCATAGTACCTGGCACATATGAGCTTCTAAAAAATTTTTATTGAAACAAATTGAAAAATAGGGAGTAATAAACTGAAAGAAATTATTTAAAATGGAGGCAAAAAATTATCATTTTTATAACAATACTTTGTAACTAAATTTCCTGACATTTATTTTTAAGGGTTTATAGATATAATTACAATATCACTACACTCATGTATGTTTCCTACCTTCAACCTTTCCAGATAAGTGATATTTGTGACTTTCTTTCCCCTTCTCCCTTCCTTGCTCTCTCTTTTTTTCTTTCTTATTTTCTTTCTCTTTCCCCCCTTTCCTTCCTTTCTTTTTCTCTTTCTTTCTGTTTAATTGCAGAAGAAGCAAAAAGCCTACTGAATTAATCATTGGGCAAATAGTTTATTTATCAGATGTCAGTGATTTCATGACTAATATACCTGGCAGTTCATATTCTTAAATATTTCATAAATAATTACTAAGTTTTCAAAAATTTGAGAAAAAATGCCTTCCTCACTCTCTCTCTAGTTAAACAATATAAGTTAATTTCAATGTTTCTTAATTATTTTCTGAACTTTTAGGCAATCATTTTGAACATTGGATTCATGATGGCACACAGTTTTGCTAAACAAAATATACAACTTAATGTTGTATATTGTTTCTGCAGCCACACATTACACTTAAGCAAAAAGGAAGGACACTTTTTTTCCGTATTTGGTCCACCAAGGCAATCTCAATGGAATACTTCTGCATTTGAGGGCGAGGTGCTTTGCCCCTGTCAGGAAGTGCAACCCTGAAAATGTTGAAAATGAAAGGAATGATTTCAGGTTCCATTCTGTGCCAGTCATCAATTAACGATTAATCCCAGGTCCACGCTTCTTGGCTGCGCTGTGGTGGGCCTGGTGCTGGGCCCTGCAGACATTTCTCCTTAGCCGGCTGGAGCAGTTTGGGTGCTGTAAGTGGAGGACGCAGGTGGCACATGGCAGGAGGAAGGGCTTTGTCCTCTGGGTTCTTGCCCAAAGGCCCAAGGTCTCCTTGTCTCCAGTGCAGGTGTATAGGAGACCCGGTGGTGCACATCCTTCAATGAGTTTTTATAACATCCCAACATTAAGTTTCTCTTGTACCCCAGCAAATAGCCTACGGATTAGTTTTGCTGGCCTCCCAGCTAACAGCTTCTCAGCAAATTATGTGGGTATCTCAGTTTGCTGTTTGCCAGCCCTTGCCTGAGGCACCTCCCTGAAGTGTTTTGCCATAATGTGGGCTGCAGTCACATCCCTCTCCCACAAGGTCTGGCTCTCAGCCTTGGGGAGGGGCCTCTTCCAAGAGGATCTTTTCACTATGTTGTCTTCCTCAGCCCCAGAAGCGGCATCTGCTCCCACATCTGCTCTTCCTGTATTCAGAGTTATCTTGATCACATTATTTTTCACTTGTTAATAATTATTTATATTCGTCTTTCTTTTTAAATTTATGGCTGGGATTTCTGGATCCTGGCTGAATGCTAACAGGACACCTTTCAAAAATGGGGTGATCTCAAGGCACAGACCCTCAGAGATGGGAGAACTGAAAGATTGTACATATCTGTGTGTGTGTGTGCGTATGTGTGTGTGGGGGGGGATTGCAGTCCTCGTCCTGCTGGGCTTGAGCACACAGCCGAGGCCCAAGGCAGTGGGCAATAGGATGTTAGTAACCCATAACATGTAGTGGCATCACACTTGCAGTTGAATGCCCTTTGGTGTAAACTGAAGCAAGTGCGTTGGGAGTTAAAGTGGCTGTAGCACTCAGCAATCATGGCAGAAATAATGATGACATAAACAGGTGTGTTATAGATTCCCCTGGGTGCATCAAAAAGCTTACAGAACCAAAAACAAACAAAAGCCAAACCAGTGCCATTTAACTATAAGCTCCGGTCATAATGAGAATCAGAAAGGTTCTATACAAACCTTAAAAGAATTTTTTTTCATATTGAGAGCTGATATTGCTGAAAGTCAAATACAAAATTTAATTGTACAAGTTGGTGAATTACAAATGTCAGTTGGATTCACAGTCTCATCAAACTTTGTATCTAAAAGTTCCCATTAACTGGGATGCAGTGGGATCCAGAAACGTGCAGGGGGATCCAGAAACATGCAGGGGGATATGGCTGGACTCAGATGACACAGATAACCACAAACCCTCAATTCACCCTGAGTATCCCTTGCCGGGGAAGTAGCTTGCCCTCCTGTGTCTGAGGAGATTCCTTTTTGTTCTTTTGCTTAAAAACTTTGTGATGTACTAGTACAACCTCTGTGGTAAGTAATATGGAGATACCTCATAGAGCTAAAAGTAGAACTACCATTTGATCCAGCAATCCCATTACTGGGTATCTACCCAAAGGAAAAAATACATTCTATAAAAAATACATCTGCACTAGAATGTTTATAGCAGCAAAATTCACAATTACAAAGATGTGGAAACAGCCCAAGTGCCCATCAATACTCGAGTAGATTAATAAAATGTAGCATATGTATACCATGGAGTTCTACTCAGCCACAAAAACAATGGTGATCTAGCACCTCTTGTATTTTCCTGGATGGAGTTGGAGTCCATTCTACTAAGGGAAGTATCCCAAGAATAGAAAAACAAGCACCCATGTGCTCACCAGCAAATTGGTTTTAACTGATCAATACCTATGTACACATATAGCAATAACATTCACTGGGTGTTGGGCAAGTGGGAGTGGGGAGAAGGGGATGGGTATATTCACACCTAATGGGTGTGCACCATTTGGGGGATGGACATGCTTGAAGCTCTGACTTGGGTGGGGCAAAGGCAATATATGTAGCCTAGACATTTGTATCTCTATAATATGCTGCACTAGAAAGAATAATAACAACAAAAAGAAATACAACTCTGGGATGACCTCACCTAGGACAAGTGCCTTGAAAGAGGAGGCTTATTTTCTTCTGGATCCATTATAACCACCTCCTGTTTCTAGATTTATACCTAGAGTGAGATCTCATTATGCTTCAGAGGGAAGTAAATGCTAGGGTAATGAAGTAAATGCTAGATGAAGTATCTCACACATCGAGAGCATTGAAAGTTGTGTGTGTGTGTGCTGCCATCCAGGTGCCAGAATTCCCACCAATGAGTAGCTAGTAAAAAGGCAATAACTACTTAATGTTATGGAGAGAACTGTGAAGGATACAAGAATAGCAAATGTCAGGAGCAGACATTACTTTTGGGGCTGAGGGAGACACTCATGTACACAGATATACATACATACCCGGGGAAATATGCAGACATGGAATCTTAGAACACTAGACAAAGGCAGAACATGAATTCATGGACATGGGTCATCAAAATAGTAGAGATTCCGGATCTAATGTGGGAGTTCTGCAGTTGGGGGACTAGAGGAGCACTGCAGGCGGAAGGGGCTTCTCTCACTGTTCCAGAATGTTCCTTCTTACTCCCATAATGGCACTGCTGCCAGAGGGAGGCTTCCTGCTCAAGGTGGGGATCTGGTGGTGCAACCCTCCAGCCAGTTGTGCTGCCGCCCAGAGGGCCAGATCTCAATCCTGGGGGCTGGCTCTCAGACTTTCCCGTCTGTGCACACCCTCCCTCATCTCTGGAAGAGGGGCTGCTTCCTACATCTGTTGTTCTGTTATTCTTAGTTATGTTCAATGTTCCCTGTTCAAACTACCTTATTCGGTGGACTTTCTGTCTTCTGACTGGACCCTAACTAGTACATACACATTCACTGGTGCCTTTCTGTTAGGAAATGCGAATGGCATGGTGTTTACGGCCAGGCTCTGGAGTTGAATGTTTGTAATTCAATCCCAGGTCCACTGTTTATTACCTCTATGGCCCAGGGTAAATTCCTCAAGGTGTCAATGCCTTGTCTCCTCACATGTAAAAGCAGGGTATAGTAATTATCAACACCACTGGAAAAGCCACACACGTGACACTCTCTGGTACTTTGCTTGCACCATTCTGAGTGCACGTGGCGTATCTTAGCACACGGTGTTGAGTAGGTCTGTGCCTGTGACTCCTTTGAGGCCACCCCTGCTCTCCACCGCCAGCATGGCTGAGCATTTAAGGGCAGGGTGTGGTTCAGATCTCTGCTTACTCACTTGTCAGTCAGGTGACCCTGGGAAGCTACTTATCCTCTCTGCCCTTAGTTCCTACAGCTGAAAAATGGAGATAACAGGATTTTTGTGAAGATAAAATGGGTTAATGCTGGTAAAGTACTGATAATATAGTACTGGTGCAAGGATAGCTCCATATCAGGCTTTGAATACTAGGACACAGTGGAGCCAGCACAATAGCTAACGCAGCCTGCAAAAAATACACACCTTTCTTGATACCAAAACCCAGAAGGGCACTATAAGTGCCTACTTGTAACAGTTTCATTGGAGTGCTACAAATAGGTAGAGACAAACACTCATTAAAGTAATAATGCTCCCTTAAGTAATAGGTGAAATACTTTAATGCTTATTGTGCCTATGGTGAAGTACACATGGCTACTCAATAAGTACTTCACTATATCAAGGAAAGTGTGAGCCAAGGTCAAAAGTTCTAGAGCTGGTACAATAGTGCTAACAATCTCAGGAAAATTCTAGGGTAAGTAAGTGGGGTCTCTTCATGCCCATCTCTCTATCTAACCTATGCCTCAGTTTCCTTCCTGCTTTCTCCTGGATTCCAGGACTTCCTGATTCATACTATATATAGAACCCTTTGTTTTGCTTCCATGAAATAAAAACCCATGGCTCCCATGCCCTATTGTAAAAGAGATGCATTTCCTTAGGAAAACTGGCAGAGATGTTTCACACAATTGTGTAAAATATTTGCATTTGGCAATAATACCTTGACACAAAGGGGCATCTTTAAACCTGGGTGTATAGATTCCTTGGCAGGCTAGAATAAAACATTTTGGCAAGTGGAGCTTTTCATTTCTTAAGTTATAATGCAGTATTTCACACAAGTTCTATAGACAAAACCTGTCCCCTTGAGATTCAGGGGTTCCAAGATGCATTTCTTCTTGTGCTGCAGACATTGATAAGGCATGGTAGAGGATGGAGCCGAGATGATGTGCTTCAAGTGCAAAAAAGCAGTCTACAAGTCTTGATTGACATCTTACACATGCACATCTGCAAAGACTGTACTTCTACCCTTTTACATGAATTAATTTTATTTCAAGATTACTTATTTTTATTGTACTTTAAGATTAATGTGAACACCTCCAATAAGATTCATGGCTGATTTTTATTATCAATCTGGCTAACTCAGAATTAAATTTGCAATTTTAGTTGTTAATAGATCCCACTGGAACCCAGGAACTGATGAGTTGCAAAGCAAGACATTTCCTCAAAATGTCAGAAGACCTCTATTAAAACCATCAGGAGGATCTTCTAATTTCTAGTGTACCAAAGGTGATATGACCCATGGGGTTGGGAATCAGTCGCATTATGTTAGTTCAAGGTATTGTGTTAATTCTTATTTAAAGAAACAAAAACAAAACATTTTGAACTACTCAGCCATTAGCAAATCAATTACTCAATTTTGTAAAATGAGAAGAAACAATTAAATTCAATTGAAATATCATTCTTGACATTGCCTATTTATAATATGAGAATTTAAAAATATATATGTCCTAAAATATAATTTTCCTTCTAAGAGACAAACATGATATTCTTAAACATCTTTGAAAAATATTCTTTTAACATTTCAAATTTTATGCCTCTGACATATGAGTCAAGTATATAATTTTTCAGCTATGAATATAAAAGGGAGAGAAAACTGCTCCTGAATTATTGCATGTATTAATTATATTGCTTCTTTGGATACGTGGTTCAATACGTTCTGTGCAGAAGGAGAACCAACACTAAACATGCAGTTTGATTTTCTCATGCGTTGGGGTGTGCATGTGATTGCATGCAAGTTGTTTTATCTCAGGGGATGCAAAGCAGGGGAGGTGAGGATTAGACTAGATTTTCAAATATAAAACAAAGATATCAAAGCCTGAACTTACTTCTTAATACAGGAATAGGAGTTTTAACAATCACTATGCATTTTCTAAATCTTAAATAATATTTTAAAATAATTGAATGCTACACTGTAGAAAAACACAGATTAAAAAGTGGGTATATGAAAAGGATACTGAAAGTGAGAAAAACTTCTATTTTTTTCTTAATTCAAGAGAACCAATTTATATTCAGTGCCCTAACAGCCTGAGCCCTAAGAAAGTGTGTGTGTGTGTGTGTGTGTGTGTGTGTGTGTGTGTGTGTGTGTGTCTGTACGTGCATGGAATACCTTCTTAATTTACATTTCTACACCTAATCACCAGAGGTGAAATTTCTTATACTGAACAATACAGCTCAACAAAAATGTTATATTTGTACAACATAGACTATAAGGCAAGGCTTTCAGTTTGGCTTCAAAAAAATTAATTACATCATGATTGATTTTCATCAGGGATATAAAATCAATTAATGTTATATATGCAATGCAACAGCAACCCCTTGAATACTTTCTGCATTTGAGGACTGGATAGCTCCTACTGGGGCCCTGAGCATGTTTTCTCTCTCATTATTGAAACTGGAAGTCCACTCAACTTCCAATTTGTACTAAACTATGTTTCAGGAGTATTGGAGATGGAACTGTAATATCATTCCTCTGAAATAGAAATTTTATTTAATGGATGCCAGAGAGCATATGAACCAACAGGTGCACATTTCCTATAAATAAACATTTTGTTGGTTTATGTTATATACAAATTTAATATCAACAAATATACTTGTCAATTGTTTCATTTAGCAATAATTCTCTAACACATTAATGAAAGTTATCTAATGGCATTTTAATAAACAAAGACCACTTTTTTACATGCTAACACATTTTGGTAATTTTTTGTTTTTACATAATTTCAAATTTACTGAAATTTGCCTGGATAATACAAAGAACTACTATACTTGTTACGGGTTGAATTACATTCCCCCAATAAGATATGTTGAAGCCCTGACTCACAGTGCCTGTGAATGTGGCCTTTTTGGAAACAGAGTCATTGCAGATGCAATTAGTTAAATTAAGATGGGGTCACACTGGAGGGGGTGGACCCTTAATCCAATATGACTAGTATCCTTATAAGAAAAGAGAGAAATTTGGAGATAGACACAGACACAGAGGGAAGACAGGTGTGTAGGGGTGGAGGCAGAGATTAGAGTGATGCTGTCACAAGCCAAGAAACACCTGGGCTACTAGGGGCTTGAAGAGGCAAGAAAGAGCGCCCCCTAGAGATTGCAGAGGCGGCATGACACTGCAGACACCTTAAATTTGGACTTCTAGCCACTATGAGAGAATAAATTTCTATTGTTTTAAGACACCTAGTTTGTGGCACTTTATTATGGCAACCTAAGATACTAACACAATATCCTTTACCCAATACAACAGACTGAATGTTTATGTCCCTCCCTAGATTTACATATTAAAACTCCCAGGGTGATGGTATCAGGAGGTGGGATTTTGGGGAGATGATCAGGTGATGAGGGTGGAGCTCTCGTGGTTGGGATTAGTGCCTTTTTAAAAGAGACCTTAGAGAGCTCCCTGGCCCCTTCCACCATGTAAAGATGTGGTGAGAAGACAGCCATCTATAAACCAGGAAGGAGCCCCTCCCAGACACCGAATCTGCTAGCATGTAGATCTTGGACTTCTGGCCTTCAGAACTGTGAGAAATAAATTTTTGTTGTACATAGGCTATTCAGTTTATAGTGTGCTATTGTAGCAGACTGAACAGACTAAGATATCCAAACTCACCAATTATTTATAATTTTATCCTATTTTTGTCCATGCCTTCTCTCTCTTCTCTTCTCCTCTCTCTCTCTTTCTTTCATTTATTTTTTGGAATTACTTGAATGTGAGTTACAGGCAACATGCTTCTGTATCCCTAAATATTTTAGTATGCATTTCATAAGAACAAGGATATTCTTTTATATAACAATTATCAAAATCAGAAAATTCGACCCCAAAAATTTTACTACCTAAATCACACTTAATATTAACATTTCATAATTTTTTCCCAGAATATCCTTCATATTGGACAGCACTTTTTCCCATGGCTTAGGATATAATACAGGATCACCCATTGTATTTAGAAGTCCTTTCTCTTTATCTTCTTCAACACTACATACCTATTAGAATTGCCAATATCCAGAACACTGACAACACCAAACGCTGGGGTGGATATGGAGCAACAGAAGCTCTCTTTCATTGGTGGTGGGAATGCAAAATGGTACAGCCACTTTGGAAGACAGTTTGGCAACTTCTTACCATATGATCCAGCAATCGTGCTGCTTGGTATCCACCCAAAGTATTTGAAAACTTATGTCCACACTAACACCTGCACACAGATATTTATAGCAGCTATCTTCATAACTGCTAAAACCTGGAAGCAACCAAGATGTCCTTCAGCAGGTGAATGAACAAATAAACTGTGGTGTATTCAGATATTGTAATGTTATTCAGAGCTATAAAAATTGAGCTATCAAGCCATGAAAAGATATTAAGGAACCTTATATGCATAATACCCAGTAAAAGATGCCAATCTGAAGAGACTACATGCTGTATGATTCCAGCTACATGACTTCGTGGGAAAGACAAAATGCTGGAGATAGAGGAAAGATCAGTGATA
The DNA here is from genome assembly GCF_040939455.1 of Microcebus murinus. Lineage (NCBI taxonomy): Eukaryota > Metazoa > Chordata > Mammalia > Primates > Cheirogaleidae > Microcebus > Microcebus murinus. Next base: position 9,313,560 of record NC_134116.1, read on the forward strand.
GCCAGGGGGTGGATCAACAGGAAGAGCACAGAGCATTTTTAGGGCAGTGAAAACAACTCTGTATGCTCCTATAATGGTGGATACATGTCATAATATATTTGTCTAAACCCAAAGAATGTACAGCACCGAGAGCGCCCTAATGTGAACTATGGAGTTTGAGTGACAACAATGTGTCAATGTAGGTTCATCAACTGTAACAAATGCACCTCTGTGGGGGAGGGTGTGGATAATGGGGGAGGCTGTGTCCGGTGGGGAGGAGCCATGTGGGAAATCTTTGTATCTTCCTCTCAAGTTGGCTGTGAACCTAACACTGTTCTAAAAATGTTTTTAAAATAAAATGCTGGCATCAAACATGATTGGAAAAGTAGAAAATAAGGCCAATGCTTTTGAGTTATAGATGGTTTCTCTTCTTTCCATAGAAAATTCTGTATTTTTGTGCTAGTAGAAAAAACATAAAGATTATCTCTCCCTAAAAATATATATATATATATATACCTCGATATTGATGATTTTAGGCAGAAAATGTGCTTTTAGCATTTTGTAAGTTTTTATGTTAATACCACAGAGAATTGTGTTGTGATACCAGAGACTGCCTCCATGACTTACAAGTGTCCACAATACAACCATTTCCCATGATTTACAAGTGTCCACAATATCTGGACCCAAACCTGTCTTCAAATCATCCTTTCCACCTGCCCATAGGTCACTCTGCCCTGCAGACACTGCTAGTAACCAATGGGAATGGTCTCCAACTAGTAGACGACCTAGGCTCTCGCTGTAGGTTGATCTCATCACATTATGATGTATAATAATTGCCACAATGTGAGAAAAGGACTTTATATTAAAATTTATGTTGAAATCAATTCTTATTTTCTCATTCAGGCTCTCCAACATCAATGACTCCATTTTCCTACATGCATCCCACCGAAGGGAGTTATGAAGGTAACTCTTAGCTTTAATATACAAAGTGGAAAATGAAGGCAATTCTCATCAGAAGGACAGATGAGACAAGTTTGGAAGATATTTCTGATGAGGAACCCATTAATTTTTAAAAGGTATGAATGCCTCATAATTTAGAAACATACAGATTAGAAAACCTTGCATTTCATATATTTTACAGAAAGGGTAGAAAATTTGCCACTTTAAATTTAATTTTATAGAAATATTATTTCTTAAAAGCTTTTAAAATTATTAAGTTAGTAGATATATTTTAAATTAAATTTTAAAAATAGCACAAAGAAAATTAATTTATAATCTCTCCATTCAGAATAAGACACTGTTAATATTTCCATAGGTTTAATTTTATGTTTACAGTAGTCAATATATACATCTATTAAATGAATGTATTTATTGAAAATTAATTGAGAATATAACATGCTTACATGCTTATATCCTCACTTTTTGTTTAATAGTTAATCATGAACAATTTCCTTCCTATGTCACTAAATAGTACCTAAATGAGTACATCATAATCCGTTATATTTATATGCAAAATCATTTAACAATTTTATTGTCATATATTGATTTTTACATGTCACTATTATAAATGACACTATTGTCCATAAATCTAGGCAACATTTCCCTTTATTCCTGTATAAAAGATTCCCATAACTGGAATTAATATTATACCAGATATTATACAATTATTAAGGTGCTTAATATAATTTGCTTAAGTGCTTTAATGTGTGCATTTCACTGAATTAATAAACCAACTAGTTATTTAGGCCTCAAATAAAGAAATTATTGATTTCTCTTCTCACTTGCTTCACTCATCAAATCAATCAACAAGTTTTGCCAACTGTTTCCTTCATGATGCATCACAATCTGACCATTCTCACCATCTCTTTTTCTAGCCCTTTATTTTGGAACCATCCTGTCTTGCTCAGATTTCTCTAGCCACCTTCTAACTGGTTTACCTGGTCCTACTTTATCAAAACCACCACCTCACCTCGAAACTGTGTGAAGGGTCGATTCTTCACAGCATAGCCAGAGAGATTTTTGAGATATGCACTTTCCATTGCCTGACTTTCGTCTTCAAAATCTCCAGCGTATCCCAGAATAAAAGCTCATCATCCCTAACCCTTGATACCTAAGTGCCCACGTGGATCCAACCTTCTGCCCCCAATTCTCTCACCAGATCCATCATTTCATCTCCCTCTAGCTCAGTCTGCTCTAGCCACACAAGTCTCAGTGTCACTCAGACATGTCCCCTCTGCTTCATGCCTTGTGTTCCCTCTCTCTGGACCATCTCCTGTCCGCAAGGGCTTCTTGGAATGGCCCGTTCCTTTACTGCCTTCTTTCTAGAATCACTTATTTAAAAGTTCTCTTCTCTCATACTTCGTCACTTTTCGTTACTTTATTCTGTTCTAATTTTCTCCCAGTGATTGTTACTATCCAGTGTTTTAAACACACACATATTTCTAACCGACAATATCTCCTCCTGGATTGCAAGTTCCATGACAGAAAATCCTTTAATTCTGCTATAGTTACAGGAGCTAAAACAGTGCCTAAATACTGTGGCTGCTGAGGAAATAACTGCACATGAATAAATTAATTATAAATAACATTAAATAATAAATATATATATATGATCACTGACAATTTAATATGTTAGAACATTCTTAATTAGCAGATTTAATTCTAGGATGAGCTATCCATTTCTTAACATGCTTATGGCTATTTGTATTTATTCTTTCATAAATTATCTTTTTAAGTGCTTTGCTATTTACAAATTCTGGTTGTGTTTTTTGTTTATACTTGTCAATTTTGTTTATACTTGTCAATATACTTGTCAATTTTAGCTCAAATTCTTAGGAGAAAAGAGAAGAAAGTCTAAAAAAACCAACCTATTTGGAAAGCAATGTGTTCAGGCATGGTAAACCATAAAACTCTAATATAATAACTTCATTTTTATTATATTTTCCTCAAACATAACAACCAAATGCATCACATGAATTGTTTTATTTAAATTGATTTCAAAATCTGTACTGAAAAATATGTTATGCTCTTTCTCTGTCTGATAAGGTTTAAGAGCATGTTAGCATATTAAAATGTTTCAGAAGCCCTGCACTTAAAAAAAAAAAAAGCTTAAGATTTTTCTAAAATATTTTCAAGTTAATTTGACTAAAAATACCCTGTGCTTTGGAAATATGACAATATTCAGTGTTAAACTATTCATGATGTTGCATATGAAACAATAAAATTTGCTATACTACAAGAAATGCATACCCCAAAGAAAGAAACAGATATTTAGATAAGAATAAGAAATCTAATTGGGATCTTATGGAGAAGCATCCCATAAAAGTTTAATCTTGTATTTTCTACTACCTTGCATTTATTAAGATACAAGTTTTGGCGAAATTATTAGAAAATTGGGCCGGGCGAGGTGGCTCACGTCTATAATCCTAACACTCTGGGAGGTCAACGCGGGCGGATTGCTTGAGGTTAGGAGTTCGAAACCAGCCTGAGCAAGAGTGAGACCCCATCTTTACTATAAATAGAAAGAAATTAATTGGCCAACTAACATATATAGAAAAAATTAGCCGGGCATGGTGGTGCATGCCTGTAGTCCCAGCTACTCCGGAGGCTGAGGCACCAGGATTGCTTGAGCCCAGGAGTTTGAGGTTGTTGTGAGCTAGGCTGATGCCACGGCACTCACTCTAGCCTGGGCAACAGAGTGAGACTCTGTCTCAAAAAAAAAAAAAAAAAAAAGAAAAGAAAAGAAAATTGAATAGTAGAACTAAGAAAGTTGCATAATAGGGATGCAAAGGAGCAGAGGAGTGTTTGAGTCAGAGGTAGTAGGAAAAGATGCTAATAAACAGGAGAAAAAGGGAAGAAAATTCCGCATGGTATAATGAAAAGAATTGGGGTTGACAGTCTGAGAAGCCTGGGAAAATCCAGGTGCACTACTCATGGTCATCAAGGGCAAATCACTTAATTCTACTATTTTGCAAAGTGGAGACAAGTGTGAAGAGTTCATGTATATTACAGGGAATTGTCTGTCAGTATAAGCCTATCAAGTACCCAGCACAGTGGTTGGCATACAATTGGCACTCAATAAATTGTAGCTATACCAACAAAACTAGCGAGAAGGAAAAGAATACCATATTGAAGTGCACGCAAAGAACTAATACATTACACCATCCATTCATCTCTGCTTTCACAGTTTGGAACTAAGTTTAAGAATCTAAATTCTGAAAAGCATGTGATAGAATAAAACAGGAAGAGGGAATGGGAAGGACGTTCAGCCCAGAGCTCCATGTAATGTCAGACTTAGATTTGGGTTGATTACCTTCTTCCCTTCACTCTTACCTTACAATGTATTTAACAAAACTAGCAATGGGAAAACAAAATAATTTTTGTTAAAGGCAAGAAATGCTTATAAATGTTATTCCCAAAATACTGAGATCCAGCTATGGTAAAAGTTTCTACTGTAGCATTTATAGGAGACCAGAACAAATAACAGAATGCCCTCGATCACTACTCTTATTGGAAAAGAAAGAAGCATGCCCTGTGATGTGTATGTGTAAGAGAGCCCTTTAGGAATCTGCCTCCTAAAAGCTACCCAGATAGAACAATGACAAAACCTATTTATGGGTGTTTAAGTGGAAACCTGCAGGTCTCCAAAGTATATCCAATTCTTTTTTTTTTTTTAAGAAATTTACTATTTAGCTTTTTAAAAAGTGTATCTCAGCTAGTGTCCCAGGAAAATGCTACAGAGCTTTATTGCTTACAACCAAATCTATGAGAATGAAAAGAGCAGGGTTTTTTTCACAATTCTGCCTTTATCTTCAAAATCTAAAGAACTGCTAAACCTTCAAATGAATTAGGCCAAACTCAGCAAACTGTTTTCATAAAAAGACAAGCAAACAAACCCATAGGAGTTATTTAAAAAAAAAAATTCTAAAAAAAAGATCTTTAGGTAACGACCCAAGAGAGCAAGCAAAGACAGTCAGGAATAACAGATGCATGACCTACTCCTATGCCCTGTGTCACTTTCCATCCTTTTTGCTGTTGAAATAGGCAATTGGCAGGCATGCCATTTTATAACGATCATTCAGAAAGCAACCCCTCAACTCCCTGTTCTGAAATATTGAAGCCATTAAGTGGAACTGGTGAAGAAACTGTTAAACCTCACTATCTTTATGCAAAGCCATTAAGTGGCAACCTCTTTTCCTAAGGTTAAGCTGACATGTGACAGTTGAAAGCGCCGTGGCAGTCAGGGAGAGTCTGCCAGGTAGGTTGTTACCCCCAGAAAGGTGAATTACTCTTGACGAACACCAGTGAAAGGGGCTGAGAAAGGACCTGATGTCTTGGGACAGACTCTTCTATACTTGAGTCAAATCAACCGGAGAACTGCCGAGCTTCCATTCGCCAGAGATATGGAAACTTGTAGGACCCCGGAGTAGAAGATTCAAATGTCTTTTGTCTCAAGCCCAGACTTCGCACAGTTTTCCATTATTTACTCAGAGAGAGAAAACTAGAAGCACATAATCTTCCTTCGGATTCTAAATTTTTTGGCAGATAACATAGAAGGCAATACAGTTGGTGAATCCATTTATTCATTAAGGAACTATATACTTAGCCCTTATTATGGTTAAGGGCTTTGAGGTGTTAATGATTACAAATTTTTACTGTAATAAAAATTTATAATCTTTATTACAGCCATGTACAATTTTATAGTAATTGAATCATATTTGAACACATTTTTATAGCTCCTCTTTGTGAACTTCCTGAGGTCAGTAATTATTACTTTCAGAAAACATGAAAATGTATACATAACACTGCTGCCATGCTAAATAATAATATAAAATATGTAAGAAAGACAAGGTAATCATAGAATTCTAAGTGACTAGGACAAGAGTAGCATAAATAGTCACACTATAAAACTCCATGTATTGATATGATGAAAGTTTGATTTGATGGTAAGGGGAGGTTGTGCTCATGGACAAAGTACAATATGTGTCTCTGACGGGGCTTGGAGGCATATCAATAGAAAGCCTAAGCCCCATTTTCTATACTGAAGAGGAAAAGTCAAGGTGTGGCAATATGAACACAATTACTATGTATAGAAATGTATATAAAAAACAGAAGAACAATATAAAAGAATTGAAAGTCATTGTACCCAGAAAGAAAAATCAGAAGGGAAGTGCTGAGTAAAGTGTTGCTATTCTCCTCTTTCTTTTTAAAATATGAGTATGTATGATGGATAAAAATCTACAGTGAAAAGAAATAATGGCATGTGTAAAAATGCTTAGGTCATGAGACATTTATGGCCATAACAATAAAAAATGTAATAATAATGTAGTAAAATTAGAGAAAAATAGTGAAAATTTATACAAAATGTCTAAAATAAGAGAATACTTAATGGTATTATATGATACAACTGCATGCCATTAGAAAACCATGTCATAGAAGAACATTTTAAGGCCTGGAGAAGTGCACAAAACTTGTATAAAAGATAGGCTACCAAAATAGATGCATGGTATATAATTTTTGTATGATTTTCCTATGTGTATGGAAGAGGGAGGGGGAGAGAGATTGATAAAAAGATTCAGTTATTTTATTATGGAATTATTTGTGACTTTCAATTTTATTTTTATCTTTTATAGTTGTAGGTATCTTCAAATTTTCTATAATAAACATATGTTTATATTGCAAAAAATATTTTTCAAAATAAACAGTGAACAAAACTGTGATAAAAGGTGAAAGCATGTCACCATTCTGTTGTGTCTATAGCAAGTTTCAAATCTATTAAATTCAAAGGTGAGGAGTAAAACTTTAGACAAGTTAATGATTGTCTTGGGAGCTAGCTTGAGTGACATTTTAATCAATTAGTGGTCAGAATATAATTAAAGGTCAAACAACCAATTATAAGATACAATTACACAAGGAAGCCTATTGAGTAAGTGTTCCAAAAAAAAAACTAAGAAAAGAAATCATGGTTGCAGGGTTTGTAAAGAACCCCATATGGTGAGGGTGAATTCAAGGTAATTCGAAGTCACTCATATCAAGTTTCCTACGAAGCCAGCCATTTCCCCTCCTACTATGGCTTTGTGTGCACCACACAGAGGTATTTGGTAAATATTTATTGACTTACGCCTTGCATGAAGCCAGCCAGTGCCTCCTACCTCATTAATCATGGATTTAATTATTCCCCAATAGCAGTGTATTCACTCTGCTTTTTAGAAAGCATATTTTGCTACTTGGAACTCTTCATCTCTACTCTGAGAAAATACAGCTTTTTCCGGGTCTGTTTACAAGGAAGGGAAAGAATGGGCAGTTGCTATTTTCTGTCTCTTAATGTCTTGTACTAATGTCCTGAATGTGCAATTTACCTCTAGTGTATTATGGCCCCAGTATCTAGATTTCTTTCTTTTCTTCAGTCTAAAACATTCTATTCCTGTTTTAGTGTTTCCCACAGTCATAGTTATATACATATGAAGGGGAAACCACAAAAAGTTTAATTTGTCTCTACATTTGAGCTAAGGATGCAGTTTGCAACTTTCCCAGAGTCTGTGTTTCCATGCTGGAGTGACCAGCTTCTCCTGTAATTACAGTGTTTTTATTCCCACAGGGAATTCTCAAAGCATTTTCCTCTTGACTTTCATGACAATACAAGCTTCTGGTTTTCCTTCTAAATCTGGTTTCTCTCTCCCAGTCTTCTTTGCAGCCTCCTGTTTCTCTAAAAATCTCTTAATTGGTTTACGTGGGACCCTCTTTTAAATGTTCTTTCTTTTTTCAGGCCTCACGTTTTCAGCGGGTTTATCTGATTTACTCCAAGGCTTCGGTTACTATATATGCAAACACAGCTTTTCTCTCTCCTGAGTTCTAGGATCAACTGCTTCCTAGACTTCTTCAGGTGCTCTTCTAGGGACCTTGACCATAGGTCATTAAATATGAAAGGTCCAATTTCAAATCAAAGGCGTAGTTTATTATATCTCAAACAAGAAGCAGTACAATTAATCAAAGCATGCGCCTACTCTATTGACATAGTTTTGTCATCTTAATGGTAGCCTGTTTTTGCCAACAGCAAAGAAGCCTGGAGAGTGAATGGCAATGACAATGCAAAATACATTTTCCACAGATTGTTGGGAATTGAATATTTTTCCTTGCAAGAAGTGGTCCAAAGCCTGGAGAAAGTGGTAGTCAGTTGGTGCAAGGTCTGGTGAATATGGTGGATGACAAAGAATTTCCAAGTCCAGCTTCTGCAGTTTTAGCAGCACTGTTTGTGTGACGTGATCAAGTGTTGTGTTGCAAGAGGATTGGCCTGTCTGTATTGACCAATCTCAGTTCCTTAATAGCAAGCATCCTTATCATTTCATCCGCTTGGTTGTAATAGACATCCGCTGTAATCGAGTGACCAGGTTTCATGAAGCTGTAGTGGATAATACCAGCACTGGCTTACCAAACAGACACCATTAGCTTTTCTTTTTTGATGAATATTCATTTTTTTGTTGTTTTTTTGGGGGGAGGGGTTGTTTTTGGTTTTTTTTTTTGAGACAGAGTCTCACCCTGTTGCTCAGGCTAGAGTGCTGTGGCATCAGCCTAGCTCACAGCAACCTCAAACTCCTGGACTCAAGCAATTCTCCTGCCTCAGCCTCCCAAGTAGCTGGGACTACAGGCACGTGCCACCATGCCTGGCTAATTTTTCCTATATATTTTTAGCTGTCCAGCTAATTTCTTTCTATTTATGGTAGAAAATGGGGTCTTGTTCTTGCTCAGGCTGGTCTCGAACTCCTGAGCTCAAACAATCCTCCCACCTTGGCCTCCCAGAGTGCTAGGATTACAGGTGTGAACCACTGCACCTGGCTCAATATTCAGTTTTGGATTGTGTTTCGGCACTTCAATTTTATCCAACCATTGTGCTCAAAGCTTGGGATCATCAAAAAGAATCTACTTTTTTTATCATATGTAATAATATGGTATAGAAATGGTCCACCTTCATGGTGTGACAGCAAAGAAAAGGGAGCATTGAGATGATTTTTCTTTTGACATTTATTTAATGCATGTAGTACTCAACTACCCAGCTTTTTTACCTTGTCAATTTGTTTTAAATGGTCTAATATTGTTGGAATAGTAATGTCAAACCTTATTAATTTATGTGTAGGATGAGATGAATTCACTTCCACTACAGTTTTTAGTTTATCATTATCCACCTTGGTTTCAGGTTGCCACATGGTTCATTTTTAAGATTAAAATCACCAGAATGGAACTTTTTAAACCATCAACATACTGTGTATTCATTAGCCACATCCTTTCCAAACACTTTGTTGATATTTTGACCTGTCTGTGTTGTATTGGTTCTACAATGGAACTCATATTTGAAAATAATACAAATTTTTTATTTATCTATGGTTGTAGAAAAATTGTTTTAAAAAGATTTGAAAGATAATTACAAGTTAAAATGTGTGTTTGAAATAATGAAGATGTACCTTCACAATAGAAATAAAACAAGAAGTGTCAAAATGAAATGTCACAGATATAAATGTCAAACTTAGTACTTAAGGAACTAGGACATTTAATACTTAACAACCTAATATATTCTGCAAGAAACTCATGGCCCTCTCACCTAAAAAGATTTCTTTACTGGTGTTTGCTTTCTTGATAAACTGTACCATTGCTCCTGATTTCCCAAACACAGAAAGCTGGGAGTCATTCTTGACTTGACTTGAGTTATTCTTAAGCTTTTCCTTCTTTAACACCTACATAAAAATAACATAACTACTGATTTCTTTTTCAAAATATATCACCAATATTTTGTGCATTTCCTTTACTACCCTTGGAAACACCACAATCACTTTGCAGGATGAGGTGACATGTAATGTTCTTGCCAGGACAGTACCTCCATGAGGCCCTCTGCAATCTTATGCACACACTGCCCGGGGTCTGTCATCCTAGTTCCAGCAGCTTTCGTAGTGCGGTTTGTTTATCCCATCACAGAACTCACTAGAGGCTAATATTTTTATTCATGGCATGCATAAAATATTTATATAAATGCATCAGTGATTATATAATAATAAACAAATTAGAGTCCCACACAAGATTAGCAATGTTAAAAGCAGAGCCCATGTTTCCCTGTTGCTCCTGCAGTACCACCAGCTAGCACAGCTCCTGGCACACAGCAAAACCTCAGTAATGAATGTGTTAAATAAATGAATTAATTAAAGAATTCCTCTCTTAATTTAATCAGAGATATTTGTGAAAATAATATTTCCATGATTATACTGAGTTTGATAAGAAGATTTGTGACATAAAATGTATTGTGGACTGAGCTCTTATTCTAAAATATCAATTGGATTTTGTGCTAATTCAGAGCACAGTATTTCTGAAAAGCAGGTAAATTTGACTGCCCTGGGAAAGGGTTAAACCCACAGGAAGTACAGACCACTTCAGAACTAACCTATCTATGATATTCTGGTAACTGAAGATGTGGGCTCTTCTCCAGATCTAGCTCCTAATCATGGTTTTACCTGGGGCGGTTCAAGTCACTCTTTAAATGATATAATGGGACAAAATTCTTCACAAACTCTAAACTTCTGGAATTCTATTTTATTTTTTGAGGTCATGTTTTGTATTTTATTATCTGCTGTTCTTATATGAGGCTGCAGAAGTGGCATAATAAGTATAAGGCCGAGAAGCTACCTTCGAGATGTTTACACTTTACCAGAAGAGTAGTTAAATTTACAAAATAATCCACATCTGCGCCAACCAGCATAAGGAAGTAACAGTTCCAGAGAGCTGCTAGAGGTGGAAACAAATGCGAACTTGGCAAACAGACAAAGCCCCGGTGACTCACAGCCCTGAAATTTCGCTAGCTGGGTAAACTTGGACAATAATAACAAGGTCGGATGTTTCACTTTGAGGTGACACTGAAGTGAATGCACCCTTAAAACGTGGTGGTGGTGGTGTTGCTGTTGTTATTTTCCTGTTATTGGTGACCCTTAATATAACTTTTCCTAATCTCACTTTGAAACTCTCAAACATGCTACCCTATGTTTTCGCCACTTGTTAAACTCTATTCACAGGTGCTAGCAGAGATGACAACCCTCATAATGAAGTGTCCTTTCTCCTCGCCCTAGCTTCACTAATAAGTCTTATCGGACTTTAGTTGCATTTTATGGTGCACCATATTTGTGAGAAAGTTGATTTTTCTTAAGGTAGCCGTGGCCAAATATGTTTGAGGAGCTTTGTCTATTCTACGTCTCTCTCGGGACTTCATAAAGCCTCCTAACCTCTCTGTGTTGAGAAGGGTCAGGGTAAGACAGGGACTATCTTATCTGAGTATTCTGGGCAATGCTGAGCTCGACAAGCAAGTTCCAGGCACAGTCTGTGAAGGTCGCCTCAGGGTGCAATTGGAGATGCCTTGAAACCATTTTCTCTACTGCCTCTTTTATTTACTAATTTAGGTAAGTGTCTTCCACAGATGAATGGATAAAGAAGATGTGGTATGTGTATGCAGTGGAATATTACTCAGCCATATAAAAGAAGGAAATCCTGTCATTTGCCACAACATGGAAAGAACTGGAGGCCATTACATTAAGTGAAATAAACCAAGCACGGAAAGACAAATATCACATGTTCTCACTCATATGTGGGAGCTAAAAACGTGGATCTCCTGGAGGTGGAGAGTAGAATGATAGTTATCAGAGGCTAGAGAGGGTAGGAGGGGTATGAGGAGCCATTAGTTAATGGGTAAAAACATACAGTTAGATAGAAGGAATAACTTCTAATGTTCAATAGCACCACAGGGTGGCTATAGTTAATAATAACTTATTATACATTTCAAAATAGCTAGAAGAATTGGAATGTTCCCAAGACAAAGAAATGATAAATGTTTAAGGTGATGGATATTCCAATTACCCTGATGTGATCATTACATATTTTATGCTTGTATTAGAATATCACGTGAACCTCATAAATACAATTATTATTTTTCAATAAAAAATTAATTTAAAAACCTGGGGCAGGGGATAACCTTCTCCCTATGGATGAAGGTGTAAGGGCAGGGCAGGTAAGTGTCAGAACTTCCAGAACCTACATTTGCTGATTCTGAGAAATAGTTAAAGGGTGAAAAAGCAGCAGTTTAGGTTGGGCCTATTTCTCACAGCTCCTTAAGAGAACTATTGCTATATGGTGGAAATCTTACAGCTATTTCATGTTTTGTCTTGTGTTTCCTGGCAAAGTTATCTTATTTCTGTCACTAACCACATAGTCATACTGATAATACTATCAAATGCCTCCCTTGCTTCTGTTATTTTTAGAAATTAAAATTACAGATATATTCTATATTTGCTTCTTCTTGAATGACAGAAAATCCTTAATGATAACTTTTCTTTTTCTGGCATCATTTTGGTATTTTTAAAAACGTACTTTCTGAGCCCCCCCAAAATTACCTCTTATAAGAAGTATTCTTTATTTAAGAGTACATTCCCACCTGGCTTATGGTCTGTAAAGTTCTAAGCTAAAGTCTGTACTAAAAGTCCTCAATTATCACAGGCAGTACAAGCACTTTTAATACCACATGTTCTCACCCCACCATGGGAGCTAAAGAAGTGGATCTCATGGAGGTACAGAGTAGAATGATTGTTATGAGAGGGTTGGGGTGGGGACAGGTTGGTTAATGGGAATAAAGATACAGTTAGAGAGAATGAATAAGTTCTAGTGTTTGATAGGGCAGCAGAGAGATCATAGTTAACAATAACTCATTGTATATTTCAAAATAGCCAGAAGACAAGAATTGGAATGCTCCCAACCCAAAGAAAAGATAAATGTGTGAGGTGATGGGCATCCCAATCACACTGATTTGATCACTACACATTATATACATGCATGTACCCCCCCCAAATAAGTACAACTATTATATCTCACTTTAAAAAAAGAAGTATAAGCACTTTTTACCTGCCCAATTATTCCCAAAGTAAGTTTTCTATTGTTTCTATATGCCCACAGCAGGCTAATTGAGTTGAATTTAAATACGTCCTAGTTTTATCACACTCTGCTTACTTCATTTCCTTCATGAGACACTCTTACATTTTCTATCTCAGTTTCCAGGTAATAGCAATTGCTACATTTCTCTCGAGTCGTGTCTTAACTTGCCAATGATTTAACAAACAGTACACATGCCAACAAGGCGAAATATAAAAAATAGGGGAAAAGTAGTAAGTTTAGCAGAATAATGCGTGTGTTTTGTGAAAGTCAGTTCTTCCCCATTGTCGAAAAAGCAACGAATACATGTTTACATTTTAACTTAGAATTCTGAAATTATGTCGAAATATCTGCTGGAGTTAAATAGTTCTTAAAGTAGAACTCTTTAGAAGGTTGAGACATTACTTTGTTTTTTTTTTAACAGACTAGGATCATTAAAAGAAGATATTCTATGAAACCTATTTGAAAGTGATTTTCATTTGGCAAGTCCTGGCTCAAGCTTTTCAAATTAAATTATGAAAAGTTATAGATTTCATAATATACTCATTGAAAATGATAAAATAGCTAATGTATATATATGTAATATCAAATTTCTATTAATATTAATATATACAAATGTGGCAGTTATAATATATATAATATTGAAGAAGAAATAAGGATGTCAAGAATTCTAAAAGGAAAAAAGATATTACATTAAAACATAGATCACAAATGTATACTATTCTGGGTCTGATATTTTTGAGTCCTCCCCAAATAAGTGCATTTTTGGAAATATTTGAGTATTATAATATGCTTTTCAAGTATGGTTTAAAGATTGACTCTTTCTTTAATTTAAATGTGTATAAATTTTTGATTTTGTGGAGCTTGATACATTAACAAACTTCCTACTCCACTCCCCAGGATGAGTTCTGAATTGAATAAAATATACACTGTCATCCTCATCGAACAGCTAGTATGACAGCAAGGTCTGTTCTTCTAATGGAGTCAAAAGATGAAAGAGTGAGCAGTGATGACTGAAATCGAAAGACCGACATCTCTCCATCTGCTCATGCACATGGGAATGGCTTGCTCCTTTTCTCTTCTCTGTAGCTGAAAAGGTTGTATGAAAACCAAATAATATCAGAACTGAGCAGTCTTGACAACAGTGATTTCTTACAGAAGTGATTCAGTAAAAGTCATTGCTGGTAAACTATGCTCTAAAAACAAGCTTCTACCTAGGGGACAGACACCTGGGACACCTCTGCATGTGACAACTGTCATTGACGTACAGGAAACAAAGTTGAGAAACATGCCATTCAAACCAAAAAAGAACTGATAGTAAAGTGTCTTTGTGGGTTCCAGCTGCTGTAACAAAGTATCTTAGAATGGGTGGCTTATACACGACAGAAATTTACTTCTCACAGTTGTGGAGGCTGAGTCATCCAAGACCAAGGTGACAGCAGATTCAGTGTCTGGTGAGGGCCTGCTTTCTGGTTCATATGTGGCATCTTCTTGCTATGGGCTCACATGGTAGAAAGGGCTGGCCATCCCTCTGTAGTCTCCACACAAGAACACTGATCTGAATCGTGAGGCTTCTATTTTCAGGACTTAATCACCACTCCAAAGGCCTCACCTCTGAATACTGTCATCTTAGATGTTAGAATTTCAATATATCAATTTTGGGGGACACAAACTTCCAGACCATAGCATCAAGCCATTGAATCACCTATATGTTAGCAAGACTCTGGAATGTGTCATTTCCCTGTATTAAGTAGCTATGTGGTCTGATGGTGCAATGAATATATAAGTAGTAATAAATAAAACAATGAAATGTAATTGTACTTTAAAATTAGCTTTAACATGAAAACAATTTTTTAAGTATGACTTTAAGACTTTAGATGACAGGTATTTCTGATCTATCTATACCTTAAAACCATCAATAATGTGTTAATGAACTCCTATTACAAATTATTTCCCCATATTAGAAGTGAAACATTCATTTAGATAACTCAAATATCAAAATTTCAAAGCACTGCTCACATGTTGAATTGATCACAGATATAATATGCTTGGAAGCATGTAAATATATTTCTCTCAGAATTTTTTGTCAATAAATATTCCATTAAAATGCTTTCATTTTGTGAGCCATGCTAAATTATACATTTTTATCAATAGGTAGAATGCATACTTTTAATGGGGAGGGGCATTCTTCTGGTGAAAACAGGAAAACCAGCTAGACAAATTCTAAAAGAGCTGTAACACTAGAAAATATCTTTTAAATTACAGGTTCCTAAGAACACTTGAAGTTAATATTAAAAGTTAAATTTATGCTCATTTATGGTGATCACTGTTTTAGAAATTTGCAAGAATAAAGCAACTGTTGTGATTTTCTGTTTCAACAACCTCATTGTAACTTTAAGAATAAATAAAAGACTATTAAATACATTTCAGTACAGCCTTGCAAGTTGTCATATTAGCCCATCCCATAGAGTGACTGGGTTGCAAAACAGTATGGACACAATAATATCAGCCTTATAAGATTATCTATCGAATATCTGATGGTTAATTTTATGTGTCAACTTGACTGGACTAAGGGACGCAAAGATACATGGCAAAACATTATTTTCTGAGTGTCTTTGAGAGTGTTTCTGGAAGAGATCAGATCAGCATTTGCATCCACAGACCGAGTAAAGAACACCCTCATCAGTGTGAGTGGGCACCGCCCAATCCATCGAGTGCCTGAAAAGAACAAAATGTTGGAGGAGGGGCGAATGTGCTTCTGTCTGAGCTGGGACGACCCAGCATATCTTCTCCTGTTAGATCAGGACTGATACCCTTGCCTCCTCACAGTCCCCAGCCTGACCCAGGCCCCTGGACTCAGACAGAATTACACCACTGGCTCCTACACCTTGAAGAGGGCAGACCGTTGGACTCTCGGCTTTTATAGCTGCATGAGCTTAGCCTTAGAATCTCTCTTTCTGTCTATCTGTCTGTCTGTCTGTCTATCTATCTATCTATACCTATAATCATGGGGATGTATTATTGTGTTCTATAAATTAGGGCCATATTATCAAAGTACTGTTCTATAATCATCCTATTGATCATTAATCTGCCAACTTGCTGCATCTCCCATAACTGCCATCATCGCCTTGGCCCAAACTTCCACCTCTCTTCTTCTCAGCTGCAGCATTAACCTCAGCAATTCTAACAGAACCCGACCCTCCAATCTTGCTCTCTCACACATCAAGGGAGAGATCATGAACACTGCCAAACCTCACTTAAAACACTTCATTGGTTCCCAGTACAGATTCCACACTGGCTTTTTCTCAGATCTGCTCTTTCTCATCAAGGGGACCCTACACAAGCTATTCAACTGCTTGGCATGTTCTTCTCCCTCCACCTGTTTCACACACCTGGCTCATCCTGCAGATGTCACCTGGCTGATCAACAGCTCTGGGAAGGCTTCCCAAACCTCCACTCTGTCATCCCCCCACCCCGCCTCCACATGCTCCTCTTTTATTGTTAGTGTGTGTTCTACAGAGAACAGTCTCACTGAGAGTACTTTGATGGCATTGCCCTTTATTAAAGATCCTGCTGAGGTAGATGCTAATCACTTTTTCTCCAGGATTCTACAACAGCCACTCAGCCAGAATGACTCATACTGTGTCTAGAACTCAAAATCCTTAACTGCAATATTTATTAAATACAGAGGGCAGGGGCAACAGTCTACTCATTTAAATCACAAAGTTTACTTTCTACATAATCCACTACTCCGAATGATGTTGTTTTATTTTCCAATTAGAACTCTCCTGATCTGAATTCCACAGCACTTGAAAGGTTACTTACTGACTTAAGTATTTAGGAATGTGAGCCATAGCTTCATGGAAATGAGACTTACTCCTTCCCTTATGACTTTAATATTATATCCCTCATCCGACCCTGTGCACCCTCACTCGAGTGTGCTTTGTCCCCACTTAATTTCAAGTGAGGACATTTCATAGAGGCCCTCTCTTCTATTCAGTTACTGTCACTACTTTACACCCAGTTAGTGCTTCCTATATAGAAGGTGCATTCCAAATTAAAAACCAACCATACTATAATGGCTCACATGTTGTGATAAGCATACATGATGGGTATTGCATCATTCCAGAGCTGTTCTTGAGCTATAAGGTGGAAGCAAGGTCAGGGAGGGAAGCAAAGCATATCTGAAATGCTATACTATTTGTCGCTTTAAGGAAATGTTTCCAGGTGTATGTGACCCCACAATAGTAGTCCAACTGCCATCTTAAATTACAGGGAGGCACAATGGTACAACCAGAGTTCTGGGTTTGACTATTTTCTCAATTCTTCCAAGGATTTCATTATTAGAAACATTCTAGAAGCACAGCCAGCTGTTCCTTATAATGGGTGTCTCAGAGAAGAGCATTATTGCTGATTCTTTTCCTGAAAGCAGGAAGAATCCCTCAATTGAGTGCCTCTAGTATAAAAAGAGCCAAATTTGTCGACATTCATCTAAATCCTCAGAGTTTCCTTATTTGAATTTATTCCATTTTAGTCATAGAGGAAGGAAAATTGACAATTATGTTTTATTAGAAACACAAATATTTTAAGTTAAAACCTATTCATCATTGATAAATGTTAAGAATTGAAAACAGCTTAACTTGCCCAAAAGATTAAAGTATTATGACACCTAAATATGGAACACCAGGCAGCCACTAAATGCATGTTTGGGTAAAATATTTAACAACATGGAAAAATATCCACAAATTTTTTGAGGTTTAAAATAAGCAATATGTATATAATATGAATCCAAATTTTCAGCATGGGTTTTACACACACACACACACACACACACACACACACAGAAGTAGGAGAACATGTATTAAAATGTTAACAAAGATTTTCTCTGATTAGTGGGATTATAGGTAACTTTTATTTTCCTTTGATTTTTCTGTATTTTGCAATGCTTCTAAAATAATTAAAATTGCTCCTTAATTAGAAAAAGAAAATATCTTACGAAAAGATATTCAGAAATTAAATACAAATGCTTTACAATATTAATGTGGATAATTCAATTTTAAAGATTATTTTTAATAGGATATAGATGAAAAAAATTTATCATAAAAATACTTTTGGGGAGGGAATATAAAAACTTGACCAAAAATAGGAGCATAAATAAATTAACAGAGTAAATCTAAGTTTTTCTCAGCCTTGGGCATAGATGGTATATAAGGGTTTTTCAGACTTATTAAGCCCAAGGAAAATCTCACTTGCCCACAATTAGATGTATATGAAATGATGAAATGTAGGTATATCTCATACATATATAATTCAAAAAATTTTAATTAAATTATGGAAATTTTATGAAGTATACATTTTTAAATTTATATTTTATATTTAAAGAGTATTTTTTCTACTAGAAAATAAGCCAAATAAGGAAAATCTTAATCATTAACACTTGCAGTCCTTAAAAATGTTGACTAATGATTCTCTAAGCATCAGGAAAATGCAAACCAAAACCACAATGAGATATCACTTAACTCCAGTGAGAATGGCCTTTATCAAAAAGTCCCCAAACAATAAATGCTGGTGTGGATGTGGAGAGAGAGGAACACTCCTACACTGCTGGTGGGACTGCAAACTAATTCAAACTCTGTGAAAAGCAGTAT
Source organism: Microcebus murinus (assembly GCF_040939455.1). Classification (NCBI taxonomy): domain Eukaryota; kingdom Metazoa; phylum Chordata; class Mammalia; order Primates; family Cheirogaleidae; genus Microcebus; species Microcebus murinus. Next base: position 9,332,135 of record NC_134116.1, read on the forward strand.
GGAGATACCTTAAAGAGATACAAATGGATCTACCATTTGATCCAGCAATACCATTACTGTGCATCTACCCAAAAGGACAAAAGTCACTGTATGAAAAAAAAATACCTGCACTTGAATGTTTATAGCAGCACAATTCACAATTGCAAAGATGTGGAAACAACCCAAGTGCCCATCAATACATGAGTGGATTAATAAAATGTGGTATATGTATACCAAGGAATATTATTCAGCTATAAGAAACAATGGTGATAAAGCACCTCTTGTATATTCCTGGATAGAGCTGGAACCCCATTCTATTAAGTGAAGTATCCCAAGAATGGAAAAATAAGCACCACATGTCCTCACCAGAAAATTGGTATTAACTGATGAACACATAAGTGGACATATAAGAATAACATTTATCGGGTGTTGGGCAGGTGTGGGGGGAGGGAATGGGTATATACATACATAATGAGTGTGATGTGCACCAACTTGGGGATAGCCATGCTTGAAGCTCTGATTCGAGGGGGGTCAAGGAAAATATATGTAACCTTAACATTTGTCCCCCCATAATATACTGGAAAATAAATAAATAAATAATAAAAATAAAAATACCTCTCACAAAAATCCACTCAAGATGGATAACAGATTTAAACCTAAGGCATGAAACCTTAAGAATCCTAGAAGATGCTGGGAAAACCCTATCAGACATTGACCTAGGCAATGAATTCTTGAGGAAGACGTCCAAGGCAATCACTGCAGTATCAAAAATAAACAAATGAGACCTGATCAAATTAAAAAGCTTCTGCACAGCCAAGAAAACTATCATCAGAGCAAATAGACAATCCAAGAATGGGAGAAAATACTTGCTCTCTACACTTTTGATAAATGTCTAATAACAAGAATCTATCTAGAACTCAAAAGATTTGACAAGAAAAAATCAAGCAGCCCCATCAAGAAATGGGCAATGGAAATGAACAGAAACTTCTCCAAAGAAGATACAATAATGGCCTGCAAGCATATAAAAAAATGCTCAACATTTCTAATCATTAGAGAAATGCAAATCAAAACCACAATGAGATACCACCTAACCCCAGTGAGAATGGCCTGTATCAAGAAATCCCAAAGCAACAAATACTGGCGAGGATGTGGAGAGACAGGAACACTCTTACACTGCTGGTGGGACTGCAAATTAGTGCAACCTTTGTGGAAAAGTATTTGGAGATCCTCAAACAGCTAAAAATAGAAATACCATTTGACCCAGCAATAGCATTGTTAGGCATCTACCCAAAAGAGCATAAGACATTCTATTATAAAGACATCTGCACCCGAAAGTTTATGGCAGCACAATTCACTAATGCAAGGACATGGAAACAACCCAACTACCCGTCACTTCATGAGTGGATAATAAAAATTTGGTACATGTTCACAATGGAATATTACTGAACTCTAAGAAATGAAAGTGAGCTAGCACTGTTTATACTATCCTGGATTAAGCTTAAGCGCATTATCCAAAGTGAGGTGACACAAGATAGGGAAAATGGGCTCAAATTGGTACTGACTGGTTAAAACTATGGTGCTCAAATGGTGGTGGTGTTCAGCAGGGATTCAGGGTGGGGAGGTAGACCCACATCTTAGGGATGTGGTGAGCATTGTGGGGGAAGGGCATAGCTCTAACCTTTCCTAGGGAGAGGCAAAGATATAAAATGTAACCAAAATGTCAAAAAAACCACCATTTATCGGGTGTCCGGTGGGTGGGAGGGGGGAGGAGGAGATGGGTATATACCACATAATGAGTGTGGTGCGCACCACCTGGGGGATGGACACGCTTGAAGCTCTGACTGGGAGGGAGAAGTGACAAGGGCAATATATGTAACCTTAACATCTGTACCCCTGTAATATGATGAAATAAAAAAAATATATAAAAATAAATTTTATTGTGTTCCTATTTTTAATTTTATTGACTTCTGCTCTAATTTTTATTTCTTTTGCTTGATTTAGGTTTAATTTGCTCTTATTTCTTTAGTTTTAAGGAGACAGCTTAGATTATTCATTTTATATATTTTTTCTTTTCTAATATATGTATTTAATGCTAAAATTTCTCTCCAAGCATTGCTTGTGCTGCATCCCACACATTTTGATATGTTGTATTTCCATTTTTATTTAGTTAAAAATACATTTTAGTTGATCTTGAGACTTCTTCTTTGGCTTATATATGAGTTTTAAGTGTGTTGTTTAATCTCCAACTACTTGAGGTCTTTCCGGATATCTTTCTAGTACTGGTTTCTGGTTAATTCCATTGTGGTCTGAGAATATATCTTGTATTATTATGTTTTTTCAACTTTTAAATTGCTCAAGCCATGTTTAATTGCTCAGGATATAGTTTATCTTTACATGAATTATTTCACATGAAATTGGGAAGAATGTGTGTTTTGCTGACATTGACTGGAATATTCTGTAAATGTCAATTCCATCAAGCATATGGTGTTGTGCTGCTCATGTATGTAGAAACTTCCCTACTTTTTGTCTGTTTGATCTATCAATTCCTGAAAAGAGGATATTGAAGTCTAATATTATGATAGTGGGTTTGATTATTTCTCCTTGCAGTTCTATACATTTCTGCCTCTGATATTTTGATTCACTGCCCTTAGATGTGTATATATTTAGAATCATGTCTTCTCAGAGAAATGACCTTTTATCATTATGCTATGCTCCTGTTTATTATCCCTGATGATTTCCCTCAGAATTCGTAATTCTGCATTGCCTGAAATTAATATACTTACTCTGTCTTTCTGTGATTAGTGCTGACATGGTAAATCTTTCTTCATTTACTCTTAACATGTCTGCGTCTTTATATTCCAGGTGGTTTTCATATAGACAACATAGAGTTGTGACATGCATTTTTATCTATACTGACAACTTTTAATTGGTATATTTAGACCACTCATATTTAAATAAATTATTGATATAGTTACATTAATTTGTTTTTGTAACTATTTTCTATTCTTTACATTTGCTCCTTATTTCTATTTTCTCTTCTCTTTCTGCCTTGATTGGTTTAATTAAGTATATTATATGATTCCATTTTATATTTTTTCTTAGCATAAAAATTATAGTTATTTTAAAATATTTTTACTGGCATTCCAGAGTTTCCAATATACACTTTTAACTAATCCAACTCCACTTTCAAATGACACTATGCAATTTCATGCATCCATGGTTTTGCCATGAAGATATCAAGAGTGTTCATGGCAAAAGCCATTCTGAAGGACTTGAAGGGCTGAAAGCAGATTGCCCGGATGGAGGAGTGTCCAGGGCCAGCATACTCTTTCCTCCTCCAGAGAAGCTTGAGGGACCATAGGGTGACAATTAAAGAAATAAGTTAATCATTTTTTCTTTCTTTTTCTTTTTTTTTTTTTTTAGTGAATAGAAGATATAACTATGGGACATAATTATGAATTTAAAGGAAAATGTTAATAGAATGACTATGAAAATAACAGGAATAAAGGAGTAATCCTTAGAGAGATGGTAATTAATAGAATCTACAGGAGATGTGGAAGGATTTAGCTCATAAAGGAGAATAACTCTTTAAGAATGGAAGAAAGGCAGCAAATAAATAGGAAAAAAAATCAATAGTTTTGCTAGTAGGAATTTGAAAGCATTCAAGCCTGAAGACTTCAATTTTCTCAGTGCAGTCAAAGTAAGATCAACTTATGAGAAAGAGATTGAATATTGTATGAGTGGCCATTTAAATAAAATATTGATAATCAGGTGTTTGGCCTGGATTTCCAACCACAGTTCACAGTGGAGAATCAGATGAACCTTGAAAGCATTTGAATTTATGCTTAAGTTCTAAGGAGGGGACTGATTGTCTGAAATAGCAAGGGCAGCCTGTGTCCTGATATACAGCAAACCAAAGTGGTGAAAAGGGCAGTTTACAACCAAATAACAGAAACAATTTTTATAGTAGTATTTAAACTGGGAATAGTATAAACAACTAACAAGTAAAGTTTTGGACTAATTAAATCAAAATTATTTATCAGTTGACTATCAGTTTAAGCCACTTAACACAAAGTAAGTCATATGCATGTGAAATATCGTATCTATTTCAGCTATGAGAGAATTGTTTGGTTCCAGAAGTTGCCTACAGCACCCATTAAAATGATCTGGTTCCCCATGGCCTATTAGATACAGTTCATAGCACACTCCATCCTATAGGCAAAGAAATTACTAATATCAGATGTTCAAACACAAAAGGCCAAGGATTGAGCAAACTTTCACTGCAATTTCCAGTTATCATTCCATTGTTACTGAAGAAAAAGAGTGACAGTGCCATTGCTAAGCCTCACTTAGCATATGACTATCCATTTACTCTTATTTCTTCCTACAACATCTGATTTCTAGGAATGGAAATATCTTAACATATCTCTTGGCAGTGTGTAATACTATTACATTGCTACTAGCAATTCAGTAATTCGATGTTACCTGTCACCTTTTTCAAAAATAAAACTAATTAAAAAATATCTTGTCCTTTAGTTCTCTATTATCAATTTCTTGAAATTATGTATAATAGATACCCTTTATATTAAAATTGACTAAATGGTTCCAGGACACACGAGGTATCAAACCTCTTCTTACCAAAATTTTTCAATAAGAAAAAGTCTGAGATGATTAGTTGGTAACATAGGTAATAATTTCCCCAAATGCAAGCATCATAAGGTGATTTACTAAAATTATTTTCTTTTCAAAATAATGAACACCAAAATAAAAGTTATTTGTTTCTTATGGTTTGAAATGCAATGAACTGTTAAATGTGCACATTTCTCACAGCTTTAGAATTACTAACAGTGCAGAATAGCTTGGCAACTCTGGGGACACTGCAAAATTAGATGTGAAAATTCACATCTAGCATGCTACAGATAAATGGAAAAACTTTAATCCAAAATCATGTAAGAAAAGAAGTGCAAATTCAGCAATACTATTCAGAGACCATTCCCTATAAAATCACATGATCCAAAATAGCAAAGAAAATTCCATTGTTCTTCTCTCAGCAGGCAAGTGACTAAGCAGATTCTGAGAATACTTTATAAGCATTTATTCAAGACATAGCCACACTGATCTAACATGTTAGAAATATTTATATGTATACACATAGGAGAGAAGATGTACATGTTGAAATAAACATGAAGTCAAGATATTTCAGCGAATAAAACATGACATGATTTTGAGATACTCTCTTTCACCCTTGTGAATATACTCTTGAATAACAAGAAAGGCTTCTCAGAATCTGGGAAAGAGCAAAATAACTTGGAATTAATTTTTTATAAAAACTAGAAAAAAATTTAGTTACAGAGCATTGGTGTTTGAACATGATGGAAGTTATAAAATATTTTACAAATTGAATTATGCATAATCTAAAATAAAATTAATATGTGCCAGATATTCAAATAATCAATAAAATATAAGTTAAGAGAAATTGTCAGTGGAACAACTTTATATAATTATGTAAACATAATTATTGAATGTAAAAATTACAATATGTTAAAATCTTGTTTTATTGGAAGTCAAAATGTTTGGATATGAAATTTCACTGAAATTTGATTTTTTATATAATAATAATGATTATGTAATAAACATATGAATAGAATTATGGAATAATGGAATAGAATTACCGTTCATACCAATGGGATAATATTTGTAAAGTAGCTAAGAAACTGCAAAACCATATTCAAGTATGTGATAGAAACTGTCATAATAATGAGACTTTTTTGTCCAAATTTTAAAAGCATATTGTAGAAATTCATCATTTTTGACCCAACCCTATTCCTAAAATATACTGGGTTTAGATGCTTTCTATTTCATATTTAAGATTCTGAAAATTGTCAATAGATTTGCTTAGTAATAAATAGTTGATTCTCATTTATTCTACAGTTGATTCTCATTATTCATGCATTTTGTATTTTCAAATCCACCTATTTGTTAAAATTTATTTGTAACCCAAAGGCCAATACTCAGGCCACTTTTGTGATCACTGGTGGGCATGCACAGAATAATGAATACTTTTAGTTAGACAACATTCATAACTGAAGTCAAACAACACACCGTTTTTGAGGTTAAGAAAACTGCCTGACAAAAGTTAATTTTGATGAAGTCCAATTTACTAGTTCTTTCTTCTGTTATTTGTGCTTGTAGCATTATATTTAAAAAATATTGCAATGCCAAGGTCATAAAATTGATCCCTGTGTTTTTTCTAAGAGTTATGTATTTTTATCTACTATAAAAGTCTTTATCTACTGTGAGTATAATTTTATATATGGTGTGAATTATGGATCCAACTTCATTCTTTTGCATGTGGATATCCTCTTGTATCAGCATAATTTGTCTAAGAAACTGTTCTTTTCCAATTGAATGGTCTTGGCACCCTCATTAAAAATCAGTTGACCATAAAAAAAAAAAATCCCATTGTTTCAGTTTTCATAGTGTAAACAAGTATAATTTTTGTGGTCTATTTGGTGCAACATTTTTCAGATTTTTGAGATTTTAAAAATGGCTTCCATGTGTAGTGCTCTGGTGCTATCTAGTGATCCTAAGTGCAAGAAGATTGTGATGTGCTTGAACAAAGAAACTGTGTTTTATTAATAGACAAGCTTCATTCAGCAGTGAATGATAGTGCTGCTGGTTGTGAGTCCAATGTTAATGAATCAACATTATATATTAAATAAGGTGTCTTTAAGCACAAACACACATAAAATGAGGTTACCTACTGATGTGCTTATGAAAATGTCACCAGAGATTTGAAGGAACTTAACCCTGTATTTGCCCTAGGAACAACGGCTCAGTATTTGCTAATTCTGTGTTCATAAGGGCTTTGTAAGTTAAACTACCTTGAATAATGAGAATTGACCCCATGGATAGCATTTCTCACCATCCCTCACCAATTCTAATACCCAAGTTAGAAACCTGTATTTTAAAAGGAAATGCATGATATTACCATGGAAACAATGATCTTATTAGCTCACATTGGGGACTCTTTGGTCTGTATGAATTATATCATAAGCAATATAGCACCAGATCAGAGTGGTCAGGGGTTCAAATTTTGAAGCAAGTCTTTGTGGGATCCAATTTTGTCTCTACCACTGCTACATGGCCTTCAGCATGTAGATCAGCCCTTCTGTGAACCAGTAGCCTCATCTACTATATGGAGCACCCTTGACATAACTGGCTCCATCTTAGAAAAATACTCACTTTGTAAGGCATCATCCAACAGGGACCAGGCGTTTACAGACTGTACCTGAACAAATAAGGGCATAACCCTTTCCTGTCAGTCCCCACCAGAGACTTAAGGGCCATGAAAAGAGCAGGACTTTTCCATAGTTGTCTCTATAGCGACTGTCCTGCAGTCACTCGTGATGAGCAACTGGCATCTGCTGCCAAAGACTCTTCCTAAATTAAGAAATTTTCCCCACTGGCAGCTCCACTGATGACCAGATCAGCTCAGGACATTCTCCTTGTCCACACTGCTCTCCTTGAACTGGTTCGTTATCCCCTTTTTCTAGCCCCTTTTTCTCTTGATGTTAAATGTTACTTTGTTTGATGTGGAAATTTTAATCTATAACATGTACATATTGATTCAGTATGTGACTATGTATGGTTTGCAGGACTGACTGATTTGTGGAGGCGGGAGCCTCTGTCCACGGCTCTTAAAATCGTGGGAACGGACAGAACTAAGAAAAATTGCCTCCTTGGGAACCCCATGTTTTAATAGCTCATGGCCTTTATGATTAAAAAAGCATCAATAAAAATCTGACATCTTGGAAAGACACAAATGAGCATAGACCTGGTTATCACTGACCTTGAGCTGCTCACAACACCTACGCAAACCAGAAAAAGCTAGCACGTTCACATTAGAATTTGTGAGGATCAAGTGAGTTAATAATTGTAAAGCATGTAGGGAAATGTCTGGCAAACAGGGAGGGCTGTATGAAAGTCAATTATTAGTGTCTGTCAGAGTTTTGTAGATCACTTGACAAAAGTACTGACAACATTCCCAGTAGCTAAGTCTACTCCACAACCCGACACATTTGTGATTCAGTTAAAGTGGCAACATTCTAGGCTCTTAAGTATATGATGCTCCTGTCTCTACTTAATAACAATTCACAATGAATACCTTATAAATCAATAAGATCATTTTTATAGATGACTTCCTCAAGAATGTGAAATATGTGGCTTAATTATAGCTTTCATTCATTTTTAAATCCAATCCCCTGCAACTTATACTATTCCTTCTCCATCTCAGCAAAGAAAAATTACAATCCCAACTTACTAGTTTTCAGGCAAAAAATGTGAAAATCATTCATGATTTCTGTTCTTTCCCTCATCCCTAAATCCAATCATACCAAATATTGACAACTCCACCTTCAGAATACCATATACCCAAATGTCAACCATTTCTGCCACTCCACTACCTCTAGTGTGAACAGTGACCATACCTAAAAATTCCCTGTACTTCTTCCCTTGTCTATTTTCAACAGAGCAGCAAGAGTGATTCTCTTAAACTTAAGTCACATCATGTTGCTTCTCAGCTCAAAACCCACCAAAGGCTTCCCTAATGACCCAGGGTTAAAGCAGATTTAAAATCCTTCGGAGGGTGCCCCACAGCCTCTCTGACTTCGTCTACTGCCGGCCACTCATCAATTCATAGCAGCCGCGCTGGTCTCCTTACTGTCCCTCCAGCACACAAACCCTGCCAAGGAGCCCCTAGGTGCGTCCCCTCTGCCCAGCGTGGTCGCACCTGCACACCCATCTGGGTCCCAGCTCACATGTCACCTTTTCCATGCAGCCATCCTAATACTCTTGATTCCTTTCCTCTTTTGCCCTTTAAGGCTTCTTACTAGTTGATACACTATATAGTTTAGCCATTTATTTGTTTTTATCTGCCTCTCCTCAGTAGAATGTAAGCTCCAAGAAGCAGGGATTTTTGGTTTTTTGTTCATTGCTGCCTCCCTTTGGCATGCACAGAAGGCAATCTCATATTTATTAAATGAATCAAAGCTGCTTGGGTCTCTCTGACCATCATTAAACTTTGCAAAATGGAAAGAAAATTGGATGCACAGCCCTAAACCAAGTACAATGGAATTTAATGTGTCAAGTAAAATACATGTCTCTTTTGAGGTTATTGGCAAGAATATATTTTATAGTAATTAGAATTTTTATGACAACATATTTTATTAATATTTATTTAAAAGTAAATTACTTCTGTGACTGCATTCTTAGGCTGGCTATTACATGAATAAGCCTACTCAGACTTGCTTAATCCATTAATCACATTTCTCAGTAGTTCCTTTTTATTACTTGCATTGTTTTCACCATTACTCTAGATTATAAAGCGCCTTCTTGTTCACTAGGTAGCATTTAGAAAACATGGTAGTCAATCAATAAATACTTGCTGAATGAATGAATGAATAGACTGTAATTTCCTTCAGGGCAAGACCTGTGTTAATACACAGACAGTTATCAACTTATATTTTAGATGTGATCAGTAAATTAAAGTCATTACATGAGAATAAATAGTGGATATATTACTTTGTATATTAGGTTGGATTATTCTATGGTGTAAGAAAAGGGCATTGCAGAGCCATGAAAATGTTGCAAATAATTTGAATATTATAGATTTAACTCTATGATCATACATGAAATACAACCAGTTTCTATTTTTTAATTCTGTCTGGTAAACAAAAGCAACATTATCAGACATTGAGATAATTTATGTGCTAAAGTAAGTGCTTCTAACAAAAGTGTAAAATGAATGAGATAAAGAATTCTAAAATATGTAAAGGGATGAATGAGATTATACCTCAGCTTTTATTAGATATGTGTTAATAGTGGTGAAAACAATTTCAGGTTGACTTCCAAAAATTGGTCTGCCATTCCCTCATTCGTTTGCTGATCTGTGTATTCAGCACGTGTACACAGAGTGTCTGCCAGGCACTGGGCACTGTTCTAATAGCCACCTATGCACTAGCTAACTACTGTGACGAGCCAGAAGCTAATTATTTATTAATTGTCTAACTTGAAGCTCCTAAGAAACACTGCTGCTGTGAGTTATATAAAGAATTACTGAATATAAACCAAATCATTCCAGGAAGATGGGATATTTATTATAAAGGCAACTGGTTGTTAATATGACTGTGTTGTTGCCATGGGAAAAATGAAAATTATAGAAACAGCATCTCATAAGAACAAAGAGAAAATAAATCATTATTGAAACAAATATCCTGTTCATGATGAGGTAGAACATCAAGGAACATGGATAATGTGCTAATAATCTTAGAAGCAGGTGGAGGGGGATCAAAGAATAGAAGGATAAAATGAAAGTACAGAATGCTCCATATCATAATGAAGCTACCATTGAATCTGACAATGACAGGAGGGTGACCCTAAGTAGGGCAACAATTTGGTACATCTCCAAATTGTTAGTCTTTTTCTAAACATTTATTTTAGGGACTTAGATTGGTGCCGTTGCTTACTGATTTCCTTTGGAAGATGCTGTTTAACTTCATCATGAAGGCTAATGTGTATTTCTTTAGTTATGCAAGGAGTCACAGGGGGCCTATGTAACTTGCCATCACAGACCTAATTTATTCTTATATTTATATTATACCTTGTGTATTGATGCTCCAGGTGCTGGTCCTGAGGGCCTGCCCTAATCCTAGCTCTGGTTATAAATGTGCCTCATTCTTGTGCTCAGGGTAGGCTACCTGGTTTGCTACTTCTGGTCTATCAATGATATTTCTGATTTTAATGCTATTTGTGATAACAGTCTCTTATGTGTTGAAGGGAGTCATTTGAGAGTAGTTATAGCAATTTCACCTTGAAATCAATATACTGTTTTTCTTGAGATTCAATGTTGTTTCTTTTCCTTTGCCATGATTTGGTGCATCAATTCAGGGCTATTTCGCAATATTTAATTGCAGGTATCAGAGTCTAGACTTAGGCTCGGTGGGGACTGTGTAAAGAAGGCAGATCCTCCCGCTCTGCTCCATCAGAAATGTGAAACTGAGGCATTTCAGAAAGGAGGACAGGAATCTTGGCTGGCAGTGGAGCTCAAGAAAGTGAAATCTTTGTGCAGCAATTTGCTTGAAATGGAAGAAGGATTTTACAATTCAAGCACAGCCATATGAATATTGATTCTTGAGAATAAGTATGGCCATTTTGCATGTAGGGGGAAAACGCCTCTTTTGGCAAAGGCTTATGTAATCAATAATAATTAGTCACAGAACATAAATAGAGTGGGCTTTGGAAAAGTTACTGATTCTCCCAACCAATATTTAGAAAAAATAAATCAGAACATAGAAAAACCACAAAAGTCATGAATCAACCTTTTCTACCCCATTCTCACATAATTAAAGCATGTATTTCACAGAAATCATTCAGTGGTTAAACTATAAAAAGAAAAATGTATCAAGCAAGTAACATGAACTCAGCCCCTTCTTAAGTAACTCAGCCTAGTGCTGTATGGGATCTAAGCATTCTAGGGAGTTTCAAAGCTGATAATTTAACAGCCTCACTCAATAGGTGATTCAGTTCAATTTCTGAATATATGTTTTATATTTTCCTTAAATACTGAGGAAATCCCATAGCTTTTATATTGACTTGTCAATTTAGTACCTCTTAGGCTCTATTTCTACAAAATGAAGATTTTGTTCTTATAAACGAGTTAAGTAGGTACTTGTGTCTTCTCATGTAAAGTATCAGCCCCCCCCAAAGTTTCTATTTTGAGCTAAGTAATTTTTGTTTACATTATCTTTTGTTAATAATGAACTCGAGCCTCCATTTTCCAGGATTTGAAAGAAACACATTTTCAGTGGCACATATTTATACCGTAAAAAGAAAAAAAATAACATATATATAAATATAAAAAACATATTCTTAAAGGACAAATCAGAGAAAGCTAGACAAAATTAAATCTTAGATAAAATTAAGAACATCTCAACTCATAGTCTTTAATCCTAAAATACTTCTGCTCATGGTTTTAGAAAAAAAGGAAGAGGTGCAGGGTAGTGGATTTAACCATTTCCAATGAAAAAGACATGTTTCTTAATAACTGTGAATGTGACCTTGTTTGGAAATAATGTCTTTGAAGCTGTAATCAAGCTAAGATGAGGTCATAGTGCATTAGGGTGGGCCCTAAATCCAATGGTTAGTGTCAGTAAAAGAGAGGAGGGGGCACTTGGACAGAGACACAGAAGAAAGTCAGGTGATGATGGAGGCAGAGATTAGAGTGATGCCTCTACAAGCCAAGGATCACCAAGGACCAAGGACGGCAGGAGCTACGGTACCTCAGGAGAACAGGGAAGAATTCATCTCGAGAGACTTAAGGGGGAGAATGGCCTTGTCCACACGCTGATTTCAGACACTAACCTCCAGAACTGTGAGAATAAATTTCTCTTCAGCCACCACATATGGGGTAACTTGCTACGCCAGGCACAGGAAGCTAGTATAGGTAAAATGGCTCCGTGAAAAAAGGATGGACTTTGGACAACGAATTTGAGTTCAAATCTATAGTTTATGTTTTGGGCTATGGCAAGTTACTTAATGTATTTGAGCACCATGTGGCTTGTGTGTAAAATCTTAAAAACTTAAGTGAAATAATGCATGCGAAAATGTAGGCACATAATAGTGATCCATTAAGGAGTTAGATGATTTGTATTAATAAAGAGGAAAAAAACAAATCATTCTTACTCTTATATTTCAGTAAGTTTTCTAAAAATTTAGATATAAACAAATTAGGAAAAAAGAATCTCACTTCCACAATAAAGTGTGTATGAGAATGAATGTCAGCGTTTAAGACGTAACTGAAAACAACAACAATAAACTCCAAGGCTTTTTATATTTAAAGTTTTCATTTTCAAATAAACAAATGTTGGAGGCACTTCTTTACTAGATGTAACCAAGAAAAGAACATTCAATATAAACCATATTTCCTTATAACTGTATGCCTGTTTGGCTAAAAATTTAGAAATGAGAATGAATTGAAAAATAAAATTAACGAACCATTTTAGTTATGACTGACTTGTTTCAAGGCATATAAAGTTCCAAGGAAAAGCAAGAAGAGTACAGATTAGCCCAGTATCTGAATATTTTGTTTTATGAAGTATGTGACCCCCACTCTTAGTTTCTAATTATCTTGTGGTCTAGGTAAATAAATGATGATTTATGCACATTTTTTCTCAAATTGTTACTTATTGTAAAATATATTAAGTATTTAGCCTTTTACACACCACCAACTCTTCAAGTGGTAGATAAATTGAACTGAAGTACTTACTAAAACAAGAAGCAGGACGATATCAGGGTTATCACATGCACAGGCGATGTGCATTGGTGTCCAAAAGTCTTCATCCTGGTGGTTGACGTTGACGCCTCTGTCAATCAGGATCTCTGCAATGAAGGCATTGTTATACCGAGCACACTGAAAGAAAGAAAAAAGGAAATATAAAATTATAACAAACTATGATATGGTTTATTCTAAATGTCTATGGATAAAAAAACTTCAGCGTCAATTTTGGGAGTTGCGTGGTGAAGCTGAACTTGGAAGGGATGTATTCACATTCCCCAACTAACCTACAAGGGATGGAGCATGCATAAGACTTAGAGGGAATCAGGCCAATGGACAGGGGAGTAAGGAAGAGAAAAATAGGGACAGATATTAAGAAGGCTAAAAAAATACTTCACTTATTGGGTCCTTTCTACTTGTAGATAGGATTATTAGAAGATCCCAGATCATTTACTATAATTATCTTTCTAAAATACAGATTCAATCATATTATCCTTCTGTTTTAAAACATGCATACTTTGTCACTGCCAAAAGAATAAGGTTTAATGATTTCATTGCATCCAACATAGACGAGGCCCTTTAAAATCTTTCTAACATCGTCTCTCATCATTTTCATACATTGCCTTCACACTAGCTGCACAAGACTACTCGGCACTCCACAGCTCACCATGTGGTAAAAGTTGCCAGTTGAAATTGGGGAGTCTTCTAACATAAATTTCAATGATTTCATAATATGGCATTTAATACATAATATATTCCATAATTGCTAAATCGAACTATCCAAGAACTTATTTGTTCTCATTTTTATTTACTATTAATAATTAAAACTCAGGGAAATATTTTATGTATAAGTCAGGGCTTGCTTTATGGGTGTATAATCTATGCAATTGTACTTAAATGGGCCCTGTATTTTGTTTGATATTCTATCACCATCTGAAATTCTTAATAAGTTTTTAGAAGTCCCATATATTCATTTTGCACTGTGCTCTGCAAATCCCCTGGTTCTTTTATGTCCTTTTCATATTTATATGTTACAATAATGGCAAATGCACACTAGTAAAATTAATTTTAAAAAAGTATTAATATATATCATTTTGGGTCATAAGATACATGCTTTTTAGAGGATTTGGGTGCATGGAATAGATTTCCTTCCCTCAAAGAGTACCAGTCAATATCCCTATCAGAAGTATCATCATACAAATTTATTCACTAGATATTATAATTAAAAACAAATCATTGTAAGACTTCCTCTTCAGAGTAACAAGCACCTACCTACCTGCTTGAATTAGCTAAAATATATATATATATATGATCTCTGAAAGATAGGAAGTGAACAAGATGAGCTGTACTACTTTCCCACCTGCTACCTTGAGAGACTTCTCAAGCTTTGGCATGTGAGGAAGAACCCAGTTTTGCCAGGCTCATGAGACATCTTGGGAGACCAAGTCAGCTAAATTTCACAGAGCAGAGTAGCAGAGAGGACAAAGCTGCACAGAAAAAGAACTTTAAAGCTCTAAAGAAGTCCCCAGCCCCCTTCAAGTACTCAGCTGAATAATGATCAGCACATGCATTCTAGGAAACTGACCAAGGTCAAGGGAAGAACCACCTGCAAAGAAAGAGGTCTCTGAGCTCACAAATCACAGGAAACAATGCTTGTTCTTATGGGGCAGAGTGGAAACTTCATAACCGACAGGGCACTGGGTAGAGTAACAGATGTGTCTGGCCTCAGTGGAGGGGGAATATTAGTTCTAAATTAAATACTGCTCTGCTCCAAACTAAAACATCTTAAATTCAACTCCAGAAAGTATTGAATTATTTCTAAATAATTTATTAATAGCAGCTCATCCAAAGAGCTCAAGATTATTCACAGAAATACTTAGTATTTAATAAGGTAAAATTTACTGTGCCTAGAATTCAATAAAAAATTTATCGGATATACAAAAAATAAGAAAATATTAATAGGAACCACAATGAAGAGAAAAATTTGTCCATGGAAACCAACCCATAAGTGACATATCTGTTAGAATTAGCAAATCAGGATGTTAACATCATTATTATAACTATAGTCCATATATTCAAAAACCTAGGGGAACTACTGAACATGTTAAGTAGATACATGAAAGATGTTAAAAAGCCCCAAATTTAATGTCTGATGAGAACTACAATGGCTGAGATGAAAAACAAACTATCAGATGGGATTAACAGCAAACTGGATATTGCAGAAGAAAAGATTAGCAAACCTGAAGACAGTAATATAAATTATACAACATATAACAAAGAGAGAGAATTAATTTAAAAAAAATGACAGCATCCATGAGCAGTGGGATACCTTTAAAAAGGATGATATCAGAATGAAAAGCACTGAAAATTGTGACTATATGAATAATATAGATTTTCTTATTATTTAAATACATTTAAAATATAATTGACTGTTTAAAAGTAATAAAGTTTATAATATATATAGATTTAAAGTATATGGCAGCGATAACTCAAAAGCTGGGAGAAGAGAAATGAAAATGTAATAAGTAATATTTTTATCCTACACATAAAGGGCTAGAATATCATTTGAAATTAGAGTGGAATAAGTCAAAGATATATCCTAAAATACTAAAACAGACTCCAAATAACAAGTATAGCACATAATATCACAAAAGAGATAAATTTGAATCATAAAATATACTGAATTCCAAAGAAGGTAGTAAGACAGGAAAGGGAAATACGTGAGACAAGTAGTGGAAAAAAATTAAAAAAAGCAAGATGGTAGATTTTAAACTAAACATATAAGTAATAAGTAATTATGTAAATAAATGTAAATATCCTAAATTCCATAATAACAAGGCAGGGATTATCGGATTTGATTTTTAAAAAGCAATACCTAGTAATTGTCTACAAGAAACCTTGAATACTTTTCCTTAAAATTAAAATAAGACAAGAATATTTACTTTCACCACTTCCCCTCAGCCTTCTACTCAGCCAGCCACTGCAATAAGGAATGAAAAAGCAAAAAAAGTCATCTATATTGGAAAGCAAAGATAAAACTCTCTTTATTCACATATAACGTGAGTATCTATCTAGAAAATGTAATGGAATATACAAACAGGGATTAGAACCAATAATTAAGCATAGCAATGTTGTAGGATACAATATCAATATATAATAGAAGTATTTCTATATGCTAGCAACAACCCTTTGGAAAATCATATTTAAATTAAAATAGCATCAAGTATATTAAAAAACTTAGGGATGAATCTGACAAAAGATGTATAACATCTGTATGCTAAAACCAGTAAACATTGGTGAAATAAATTTTTAAAAACATAAATAAATGGAACCACAGCAACAACAAAAATAAACAAATAAATGGGATCTGATCAAACTAAGAAGCTTCTGCTCAGCCAAAGAAACTATTACTAGAGCAAATAGACAAGCTACAGAATGGAAGAAAATATTTGCTCTCTACTCTTCTGATAAAGGCCTGATAACAAGAATTTATCTAGAACTCAAAAGATTTGACAAGAAAAAATCAAACAACCCCATCAAGAAATGGGCAATGGAAATGAACAGAAACTTTTCCAAAGAAGGCAGAATAATGGCCTGCAAACATATAAAAAAATGCTCAACATCTCTAATCATTAGAGAAATGCAAATCAAAACCACAATGAGATATCACCTAACTCCAGTGAAAATGGCCTGTATCAAGAAATCCCAAAGCAATAAATGCTGGCGAGGATGCAAAGAGACAGGAACACTCTTACACTGCTGGTGGGACTGCAAATTAGTGCAACCTTTGTGGAAAAGTATTTGGAGATACTTCAAAGAGCTAAAAATAGAAATACCATTGGACCTAGCAATAGCATTATTAGGCATCTACCCAAAAGAGCATAAGACATTCTATTATAAAGACATCTGCACCCGAATGTTTTTGGCAGCACAATTCACTATTGCAAAGACATGGAAACAACCCAAGTGCCCATCAATTCATTACTGGATAATTAAAATTCAGTATATGTTTACAATGGGATATTACTCAATTCTAAGAAATGACAGCGAGCTAACACCACTTATATTATCCTGGATTGAGCTTAAGCCCATTATCCAAAGTGAGGTGACACAAGATCAGAAAAATGGGCTCCATATGTCCATATGTACTCGTCACATTGGTACTGAATGATTTTCAATATGGTGCTCAAAGGGTGGTGGTGTTCACCAGAGATTCCGGGGGTGGGGGCATTGACCCACATCTGAGAGATGCAGCGAACAGTGTGGAGGGGAAGGGCATACCTCCAACCTTTGCTAAGTAAAGGCAAAAATATAAAATCTAACCAAAATGTTATAAAAAAAATGTATCAGGTGTCAGGCAGGTGGGGGGAGGGGATGGGTTTATATATATACATTATAAGTGCAATGTGCATTGTTGGGGGCATGGACATGCTTGAAGCTCTGACTCAAGGGGGGAGGGCAGGCAATAGCAATGTATGTAACCTTAACATTTGTATCCCCTTATTATGCTGAAATTTAAAAAAACCTAAATAAATGGAAATATATACTGTATACTTGGGTCAGAAGATATAATATTGTTAAAGAAATAATCCTTTCCTAATTTTTCTGTAGATTCAATACAAATACAATCAGAATTCTGGCAGTTGTTCTTGTAGAAATTGAAAAGCTCAATTTAAATTTCTTAAGTTAATGCATAAGACCTAGGATTGCCCCAAAATCTTTGGTTGGGGGAAAACAAAGTTCATGGACTAAAGCCACGTAATTTCAGGACTTATTATATAAAGTTATAGTAATCAAGGCAGTGTGGTTTGGCATGAAGTCAAATGAATCAATGCAATAGACTAGAGAGTTTAGAAATACAGCAACCCATGTATGGACAATCAATTTTTGAGAAAGTTTCAAAGGCAATTCAGTGGAGAAAGGATGCTCATTCAACAAACTATGCTTAAACAACTGGGTATACATATATATAAAATACTTTGATCCACACCTTGCATGATATGAAAAATTTGTTCAAAACGTAAAATATTGAAAAATGTAAAATCAAAATTTGAAAACATTCTATAAAGTATGTAATAATGAGCAAATTTTTGTGATGACACCACAAACCCAATCCATAAATGGGAATATTAGTAAATTGGATTATATCAAAATAAAAATCCTCTGCTCTTCAAAAGACACTACTTAGGGAATAAAAAGACAAGTCATAACCTCAGAGAAAATATTTGTAAAACATATATCTGATAAAATGCAGTTATCAATACAGTTTCAATTCTCAAAATCCAGTATTTTGAGAAAAGAAACAACTCAATTTTGAAAATCAAGCATAAAATTTAGTCTGACACATTGCCAAAAAATGGATGACCAAACTGTGGTTCACAATCATGGTACACAAACTGAATATTAATTCACCCCCACTAGCTGATTATCTCAAGTGTGTAATAACTACAATGCAAAATGCAAAGGTCCGTGTGGAGGAAGATATTAGCAGACATTGTCATTAGGATGCAAGTAAGCAATTGGGGCAATGGCAAACGTATATATTTTAATGAAATAGCTTTGGTTTTGAATTAAGGTCTTTGTGTATCTGATGTCCCAAGTCATGTGTAGCAACAACAAAACAGTCACTATAGTCAGAGTCCTGACAGTACGAACTATGACCCCATCCAGAGTAGCTTCAGGTTTGGGTACACTGACAGGAAAGGTGAGGACCAGCGTATGAACGTTCAATAAATTGGTTTGAAGATCTGGGGACTAGATCCAATTTAAATTAGGAAATTAATATGAAAGAAATTTATTTTCTATCTCTTTATCCTTTCGATGGCTCACTGCATAATCAATAAAGATGTGACCTCCTCCTTCTGCGCCTGTCAAGATATCTTCAACCTGCACCTCGGGAATCCACATTTATATTCAAAGACACCTGAGGTTTGCATTTTCAGTGTCTTTCACCAAAAAGAGTTAATTAGGTACAATGTTGAAAGTGATATAATTTTTAGAATCATATTTCAGAGGACTATGAATAATAATTTGACAGCAATAAATGCCTTCTAGTCACACTTGCCTGAAAAGATTACAATGGGTGAACATGCCGGTTACAAGGTTCTTACAATATTATTGCTACATAATAAATCTATTACTCTCTGGAAAAGATTTTCTTCAAACCAGGAAATCTTCCTCTCGATTCAGGTTGTTCTTCATCACTTCAACCAATTTCTGGTGACGCTGTCTAGCACCAAGAACGTGACAGAGCCACACCAGCCTGCTGAGCACAAACTCTGCCTGCAGCCTGGAGGCAGGTCCCCAAGCTCCTCCTGTAACCATTGTCTACCTTTCAAAATGCCAAGAAGAACTAATTACATAATTTGTGCGATCCAGTGTGAAATGAAAATGCGGGTCCTCTTATTTAAAAATTATTAAGAATTTCAAAATGGTGACAACAGAGCGTGAAACATAAGGCCCCGTGTGACTGCATGGATCACATGTCAACGATGCCTGCCCTGACTGGCTGAGCCCTTTAACCAGCTAACCTCCCTGGTTCCCGCATGTTCACACTCTACTCTTCCTTCTATTAAACTTCTGCAACTCAGCCCATTTTAAATAAACTCTCCTCATCTGGAAATGTCCAGATAACCTAAATGGAAATCAGACTCCCTGAAAACACCATCTTTCCTGCAGCCTTTTCCAGCGTAGGTAAATTTATCCTTCCACAGGGCCCTGAAAAATTTGGACATTTTCTGAGCTTATTGTGGACTCTTCCAGAATCATTGCACATTCACTTTAATTGTGCTTCCTTCTAAGATTCACCCCATCCTTATACACATCTTCTTTGCCCAGCCTTGTCTCTCCCCTCTTTCACAGGAGACTTGGAAACCAGGACAATGGCCTTCTCTCCCTCTGAGCACTCCAAACAGAGGATGCATCAACAACACTGGATTGCCCACTCTATGCGAGCTCCCCAACACTGGATTGACCACTCTAGGCGAGCTCCCCAACACTGGATTGCCCACCCTATGCGAGCTCCCCAACACTGGATTGCCCACTCTATGCGAGCTCCCCAACACTGGATTGCCCACCCTATGCGAGCTCCCCAACACTGGATTGCCCACTCTATGCGAGCTCCCCAACACTGGATTGCCCACTCTATGCGAGCTCCCCAACACTGGATTGCCCACTCTATGCGAGCTCCCCAACACTGGATTGCCCACTCTATGCGAGCTCCCCAACACTGGATTGCCCACTCTATACGAGCTCCCCAACACTGGATTGCCCACCCTATGCGAGCTCCCCAACACTGGATTGCCCACTCTATACGAGCTCCCCAACACTGGATTGCCCACCCTATGCGAGCTCCCCAACACTGGATTGCCCACTCTAGGCGAGCTCCCCAAACACTCCCCTGCTGCACAACTAATCCTCACCCACCTCTCTGGCTCGCCAGCAGCTGGATTGGCTCCACTCTGAAATACTAAATTCTAATATCCAAACTGATGATCAAAATAACCCATTCTGCCTCCTAAAATAGACTGAGAGACCAATGTGATGAACAGCTTTTGCATATAGGGCTGTTCATGGATTTGACTACGTGATTCAGAAGTGACAACTGATATTTTCAACACTGGAACAGCAAGTTCACAGTTTCTCTGGAAATAAACTCTTTCACTCATTTCTAACTGTTTCTAAACAAAGGTAATATTTCTCAATGCTCAAACTCAATAAAATGTATATTACTGATTTATCTAGAAAGACTTGAAAATTATCGAAACAAAATGACAAACAAAGGCAACTTTCAATTTAAAATGTGCTGTCTTTTCCCTCCGTCTTGACAAAAAGGATATTTCTGGCATTATAGTTCTTTGGGTTGGCTAACAAGTGTGTCACGACGAACCCTGAAATCTATCACTCAGAAAAATAAAACAACAATACAAATAGAGTTCACACATCAAATACCATGGTTCGTACATGAAAGTTACCTTTGCCATTTTTTCTAAACAATGAGAGCTGGATCTACTGCAACATTAATTATCTTAACATCTACATAATTTATAAATGCTTCCCTTCACTTCCATTTATTGGTAACAGAGCCATGAGACAGAGGAGACTAGAAATAATTCTGGGGTTAGCAACTGCCTTGAGCCAAGATTGTTTACTGAGTGAATATCATGTGCCAGTTATAAGTCTACCACACACACACACACACACACACACACACACACATATATATGAAATATATTTATAAGCTTTTTGGTAGTTTTGGAGAGAGAGTTAAGTGATGCAATTTACACAATCAACTTGAATTAGCTGCAGTCCATTTTCTTGTCCTATGTATATGGATTTTCAGTAGTTAAAAAAAATTTCTGCCAGGCTTGGTGGCTCACTCCTGTAATCCTAGCTCTTGGGAGGCCGAGGCGGGCGGATTGCTCAAGGTCAGGAGTTCAAAACCAGCCTGAGCAAGAGCGAGACCCCATTTCTACTATAAATAGAAAGAAATTAATTGGCCAACTGATATATATATAAAAAATTAGCCGGGCATGGTGGTGCATGCCTGTAGTCCCAGCTACTCGGGAGGCTGAGGCAGGAGGATCGCTTGAGCCCAGGAGTTTGAGGTTGCTGTGAGCTAGGCTGACGCCACGGCACTCACTCTAGCCTGGGCAACAAAGCGAGACTCTGTCTCAAAAAAAAATTAAAAAAAAATAAAAAATTTCTATAATGAGATAGAGAGAAATTGATTTATATCACTAGCAAAATTAATCTGCATTTGCTGCAATTTCCCCAAATTTTTGGCATCACTTTGTAACTTCTGTAAGGTCCTTTGTATTAATATTTATCATCAATACCATGGGCCATCCCTTTAGGCCTGTGCTTGGATCTGTCTAAGTCGCACCCACTTCTCTGTCACTATATCACATTGCAGAATCATATTCATTGTAGGGTCATCTGGTATGTATTTCTCATCATTTCACATTGCCATAAACTATCCAGGATACTCTGGGTTGAATTATATTTACTATTTTTACTTGCATTCCAAATAGCCATAGCTTCCAGCCAATAGAGCTAGGCTCTAGTTATGAAACAGGTCATTACTACAAAGATTCAGATAAACCAAGGATGCACATCCAGAAATTTTAAAATCTTAAACAGTTATTTTTCAAGTGAATACAAACATTTCTCCTTCAGCTGCAGCACTGGTTTACTTTATTTTGAATGGCTAAGATCTTATTAGGCAACACTATATTCCAGCTACTGTGCTTGGCAATGTATATGTAAAATTGAGTTACTACCCTTGAGAAATGGGATAGTTCAGTGCTGTGAGTTCTGTAATTGAGGGAGTGCATAGCAGTCTGTGGATTCACGGCAGAGAGTGCCTAACACCCTGATAAGAATTGGACAATCCAGTGTGGGAACACAGGATCTCTTCTTGAACAATTAGGAAGCACCTAGCAAAAAGGGGTTGGGGACTGGGGTTGGGACATTCATATATTCACTAATTAAATATTTACGTGCACTGAGGACCTACCACGTGCCCACGCTGTGCTGAGCCAGAGGGTGGGTGTGATGAACAGCTGCCATCCCCACAGCAACAGCCTGTGCTCAAGGGGGCAGTTGAGTCAAAGAGACAAGATGGGGAGGGCCAGTGAGCAACTGGACCATCTCGGCAGAGCACCCAAAGTAGGAACCAGTGTAAACAATATGTAGGAGGAATGAAAACAGCCATTTGTGGAATTATAAGAATCTTGGCATGTCTAGAATGATATAGATTGTTAAGAGTTGTTTAAAGAAGGCTATCTTGAGTGGGTGAGTTTTAGGCTGACACCTAAGGGAAACCCTTTCTGGTATGACATTCCCATTTCTCCTAGAAAAGATTTTTTCCAGTGGTTTTGAAGCTGGATGGATGATTGCAAGTTTTCTTGGAGCGGGGCAGAGTTTTACAAGAAGTGTCTTCAAAATGCCTTGCTAGCTGCCTTTGCCCTATCAAGAAAGGGTTCTGAATCTTAATAATTTCTGTTCACCTGTTGCAAAGATATAAAAATAAAACAAAACAAAAATCACACACACAAAAACAATCTATCTGGTAACTTCACGGGGGCCTTTTAAAAGTGATTTGATATTGAATGAATCAGGCTTGCATGGTGTCCTCACTCAAAAATGGAAAACTCAGTCCCTTTGGCTTCTGGTAGCATTCCCAGAATCAGCACAATCTGCTCTTCCCTTGTCCCTTTCCCCACTAAGTCATGCAGGAAGATCATCAGGGTAAAAATGCACCACAGTGTAGATCAGAGGTGGGATTCTCATTCAAGATTCAGCTGGGTGTTTTAATAATGACTTAACATTCTGGACTACAAACTTTCTAATTATGAATGCATGCTTCTCATGGACCAAAGAGATACCGAATTTTAAAAAGCACAGTCCAGTCAAGACTTTGAATCCTGAGTCACATCCATGGGAAAATGTGCAGAGTACCCTACTCACAGCCCACAGACTTCCTTTCCTGTTGGCCAGCCCTTGGCAGCAGCCTGCCAGGGCTCAGCCCCAGACACCATCCATTCCTTTCCCTCTGGACCCTTCATTTCCCCCCCTGCTTCTGCTGCACCACCCTGCATGGCTGCCCCCACCTCCAGCTTCCACCCACCTAAGAAACTCCAAGAACAGACCCTGCAGAGAGTGTATCATTTTATGCTATGATTGACTTGCTAGAATTTACCTTTGTAGCGTTTGCCTTTTTTCTTCTGGACAAGCTCCTAAAGGGGTTGGAGTTAAGTGGGCAATGGCCAGATGCTGAGGTGTGGATGGGCAGGGGAATTTGTTGCAACATCCACCACCAGCTATATTTGTTATTTAATGCCTAGACATTTAGAAAAATAAGATTTTTAAAGATATTTTCTCTAGAGTTTTGATAGTTTGATTCTTTTCAAATTACAATATTTTCTGCTTGATTTTGAAAATGTTAAGCTGTTGAACTGCCTCTACTGTCTTAAGTTGCTAATTCTCTCTGCTTCTTACAGCATCTGAGACTTTAAAGAAACTTACAGTGAAGCACAAAAAGCAGCTAGATTTAGAGCAGCAGAAGGAGCAAAGTTACATATGTTTATATTAGTGTTTTTATTATATAAAACACACATGCTTATTGTTTAAAAAGTTCAGGCTATATGAAAAGGAAATAGAAAATACTGAAACACCTTGTTCTCATACCCCAAATTGAGTCACTGTTAAAAATTTCTTGTCTAGCCTTCAAGACATTTTTTTGGCTATTGAAAAGGACTCTCTATGTATCTCTGTCTCTTTCTATCTATATCTCTATCATCTATCTGACTACTGTCTAACCTGCTTTTGGCATTAACAATATGTCTTGGACATATTTTCATATCTGTTATAGCTCAATATTTTTAACAACTACCTGAATTCCACTGATTCAATACCTATCTTTGTGTTTAAAGCAGAATTAACGTGGTGAAAGAATGAGTATTTGCTACTTCTAATGTATTGCACTTCAAAGATTGGTTCTGGTCTGAGACTGTCAGAGAACAGAATTAGAAGAGATTGCTGTCAGACTCCATCCATGGGGATGCTATTATCATTGGGAGCTCCTTCTCAATTTCTCAATGATTGAAGGTAATAACATAAAACCCTGGACAACATTTTAGCAAAGCCTAAGTAATTCTGTTTTCCACTCCAAAAACATAATTTCTCACAAAGGGTTAAATCTGAAATTTCTTCTATATTGTCCTCATGAGACTAAATTCCTGGTGTGTGTATACTGTTACTTTTGACCATTGTTCCTCTGTATCTATCACAGTACCTGAGACTTGCCAAATGTTTAATACATGCATTATTTAATGAATGGTGGGTAAACTGACTAATGGAGGTGTATTAGTTGAAAGCACCCAAATGTTTATGGCAGCACAATTCACTACTGCAAGGATGTGGAAACAACCTAAGTGCCTGTCAATTCATGAGTGGATTATTAAAATTTGGTATATGTATACAATGGAATATTATTCAATTATAAGAAATGACAGTGATCTAGCACCTCTTATATTTTCCTGGATAGAGCTTGAACCCATTATCCAAAGCTAGGTAACACAAGATCAGAGGAATAGGCTCCACTTGTACTCGCCATCAAATTGCTACTGACTGATTAACACTGTGGTGCTCACATGGTAGTAATATTCTCCAGGGATGGGGACTTGGGGGTGGGGAGTAAACTCACAGCTATAGGACACGGTGAGCACTATGGGGGTGAGGGGAATGCCTCTAACCCCTGCTAGGGAGAGACAACAATATAAAATGTAACCAAAATATTTGTACCCTCGTAATATCCTGAAATAAAAAATAAATAAAAAAGATAAAATGAAAGAGGTTATATGACCAAAAAGAGTAAAACATGTTTCTCAAATACCTACCTTTAGTCCTGTAGGAATTTAAATACTCAACCTAAAAGTTTTTATGACACTTTTCAGAGAAATGTCTTACAGAAATATACACTTAGAATAGAGTACCCAGTGAATAATAATTCAGTTAAACAAGTGCAACTCCGGGATGCTGCCACCATGCCCGCAGCTTATGCTCCGCGGCCATGCAGACACGTGCTGCCTCCCCTCACAGCCACTGATCCTGCATAATTAGGGCTTCGGTGCTGATGTGGCATCGGCCTTCACGATGTGGGATGCCCGAAAGGTAGGTGCACAGCAAAGCTGCTCACACTTGATGGCTAAATTGCCTTTCTCAGTACCTAACGCATTGGGAAACCTGTAATTTTGTCTCTCTGGCAACCTGTAATTTTTTATTTATTTTTATTTACTTGGTAACCTTAGAGAAAGAAGGCGCCCACAATGAGCCCTCCCTCCTTCAGCTGCCACCAGGTCTCTCTGTAATTCCCCCAGATCCAGCCTCCCCCTTGGTCTTAGACTCGCCACCTGTGTGTAACAAAACATGCAGCATTCTTGCCCTGGAAAGAGAGTTAATAAAGTGTTTCTCATCTCCCTTATCACTTTAATCTTCTCATTTCTTTTTTCTTCTGACTGTACCACTTCCGAATCTTTATACTCTGTTACCTGGGCCTAAAATAACTATCTTCTCATTATACAAGGAGATCTTTATATGCTTAGAGCCCTTTCATTCATTCATTTACTATGCACTGAGTATTTATTAGGCAACAGTTGCTAAGACTATAAAAGCATCAAACACAGTCACAGTTTTCAAAATTTCAGTCTAATAGAGAGAAAAAGGAACAATCCATTAATTATGATTCACTGTGACAAGATCTACAGAGAAGCAGGGATCATATATTATGAGAACTTGGATAAAAGAGTAATTAAACCTGACCAGAAGGGTGAGGAGAGGCTTTATAACTGATCACCAAGGGCAGCCAAGTAGCTTCACTGGTTCCTTCAATCACTATCACCTACTCATCCCTCTTCTAGTCTGCTGTGATCAGTGGCATATTTTTCTGTCTCCCTTAGAAAATCAAACTTAGTGTGAGCACAGAATATGTATTTTGCATCTTCTTATCCCCAACATCAATCACAGTGTCAGATATTAATTAACTGATCTACTCAACAGATCTACTGCACACTAGGCAGTCTGAGTTCCAGGTGCTCTCCTGGGCATTAAAGATCCAAGAGTTATGAAAATATGCCAAGTCTCGTGTCTCATAGAGCTGACATTCTAAGAAAGAGAAATTAGTCCCGTGAACCTATAACCTCTTTGATGCAATCTTGCTGCAAAAGATGGGGAAAAACAGACAAAGGGATGGAAATGGAGCTGATTGTGTCATGTTAGTGGTGGGCTACTACATTCTCTAGGGCAAGGAGGGAGGGCTGTTCTGTTATTTGAACAGGCACCAAAGCAAGTCAGCAAGGGAGCCAGAGGGGTATCTAGGAGGCATGTGCTAAGTGGAAAAACCAGCAAGCAAGAGCTTGGGTGGGAAGCAGGACCATGAGCAACAAAGTGGCTGGTGTGGGTGGAGCAGAGAGAGCAGGAGGGGAGTAACCAGAGTGGCCAGAGACATGGTCATGAGGTCATGATGGCTGTGGGCTGGGACTTGGAGACAGATCCCTATGTGGCCATAGGCAGGACTTTGGAGTTTGCCCATGCAAGAAGGAAAGTTGTTGGGGGCATTTTGGACATAGGAGTGACATGCCCTGGCTGTGTGTGGGAAACAAAGTATAGAGTAGGCAAGGACGGGCCCTGGGAGAAGACTGAGGAAGCTGTTTATCCAGGGAAGAGAGATGGTAGCTTTCTGACTTTATTTCAAAGATCAAGAAAGCAACTGCTGGTTTGCAGGCACTCATGAAAAGTCAGATACTATATATATATATATATATATATACATATATATATATATATATATATATGAATGAAGAAGTGATAGCCTGTCCCTCTTCCCCTCGCCCCTCACTCCTTCCTCCTTCTTTCTTTTTCTTCTCCTTCTCCTTCTACTCCTCTCTGTCTCTCTCTCTCTTTCTTCACACACACACACACACACACATATACACGCACACTGTATAACTGATACAATATTACTTTACTTATTTGTTGAATACTATTATTAATAGTTTTTAAAGTGTTTCCTTTAAGGCAGAAACTTTAACTCAATTTATTAAACACTATCTACAAACTTCAATGCAGTAATTAATAATTGTTGCAGCTCATTAGCTAAGCCTGTTAATTAGAAACACAACATTTTTCTGATCATCTGCTAGATGTACATTTTATTCCTGAGTTTTGATCATGTAATTTATTCTCCTTCTGCTGGTGTCGCCACAGGCTTGCACTGATTGTCACAGTTCTTACCAGATGGAGTAAGGAGCCTCCTGAGGAAACCAGCGTATGAGGATCCGCCCCCTCCTTCAGGAGCCGAAGCACTGAAAAAACAGGAGGGGAGAATGGAGTCAGAGCAAAGCATTCTGAACCAAAAGTTGTAGGCTTTCATTAAGCTCTGAAATGCAAACAGCCATGAAAGCCAAAGAAGAAGGATTAATCACATTCCAACCTTGTTTTATGTATTTGTGATTGGTAACATTTCTCTTCACATTCAGACATATCCCATGGTTTGGCAATATAAGTACTTAGTACAGACATGCAAATTAATGAGAAAGTGAAACAGGGTTTTACCGTTTATTGTTTCAAAGTGTCTAGTTTATGCATCCTTTGTAGAACAAAAAAAAAAAGCAAAAAGAAAAACAATACTTCACTTGGCTTATGTGGGCATTAGGTCACTGAATTCTCATTTTTTAAATTCATTAAGATCTGCTGGCTTAAGACAGTAAAAGTTTACTTTTGCACATTAACCTTTTGTTGGTGCCATCAGCCCCTGGAGACGTTTTTACCATTCTCACAAAGCACTTTGGGACATAGCCATGAACCTCCAAATTAGTAATGTCAAACAGATTGAAATACAAATCAATCATCAGAATAAATTCACAGATAAAAAAGTGACCTGTTTTCATATGAACAGCAAAGGTGATTTCATAAGTACATGGAATGCCACGGGGCATTAAGAGATTGTGCTATATTCTCAAAGTGGAGCTATAAGAAGAGCTACTCAAAGTGGAGCTGTAAGAAGAGCCCCACAGAAAGGTTCATCCGCTTCTCACTGCATTATATTGGTTTTCACTGCTGCTGGCAGTATCATAATTTGAATAAAATGTCAATAATGCATTTTGATAAAAATATATAATTAAAGCAATAGTTACTATTTTATTAATATTTTATTTTATTTTTTTATTTTCCTGGAACTTTCCTACTTTCAGTATTCAAAGTCCCAAGTCTAGGGAACTTCCTGAACCCTAGGCAAACTAGATCAGTTGTTCACTCTGCTTCTAAGATATATCTAAAACCAAGTCATTTTCTAAACTGACCAGATACTTTTATTAACTTCTTTCTTTTTTCTTTCTTTTCTTTTCTTTTCTTTTCTTTTTTTTTTTTTTTTTTTTTTGAGACAGAGTCTCGCTTCACTGCCCAGGCTAGAGTGAGTGCTGTGGCATCAGCCTAGCTCACAGCAACCTCACACTCCTGGGCTCAAGCAATCCTCCTACCTCAGCCTCCCGAGTAGCTGGGACTACAGGCATGCACCACCATGCCTGGCTAATTTTTTATTTATATATTAGTTGGCCAATTAATTTCTTTTTTATTTTTTTATAGTAGAGACGGGGTCTCGAACAGGCTGGTTTTGAACTCTTGACCTTGAGCAATCCGCCCGCCTTGGCCTCCCAGAGTGCTAGGATTACAGGCGTGAGCCACCGAGTCCAGCCTTAACTTCTTTGTTTTATTTCAAAATATTATGAGGGTATAAATATTTTTGGTTACATGGATCACTTTTTTTTATTTCAGAATTTAACAGGAATATACATGTTTTAGCATAATGTGCTTTTGTACAGTTTGAGTCAAAGTTGTAAGTGTGTCTTTCAGTCAGTTAGTGTGAATTGTACCAATTAGCTGTGAATTTACCCATTCCCTCCTCCCCCCTCCCACCTACTTGATTTTCCTTGAATTTTACTTCCATGTGTGCATGTAAGTGTTGATTTATTAGTTCTAATTTAGTGTTGAGTACATATGGATCAGATGGATTCTCAGACAAATTTTATCAGACTTACAAAGAGCTGGTACTCATACTGTAGAAATCATTCTAAAACATCAAGATGGATCCTCCCCAGCTCATTCTATAAAGCCAGTATCAGCTTGATACCAAAATCTTTTATTTCTTTGTAACACACAACTGCACAAAATGGTTCAGGTCCAAACTCATGCCTCACTGAGGTATACTGTCTTTCTATTGAATTTCTCTGTGATCTGAAATGTTGCCTGAAGGTACTATAATTCTTGGTACAATTCTATGGTACCATGGCACCATAATTCTTTTATGTGTTCCAATGTCTGGTCTCTTACCATCTTCCTGAGCATCATGGAGGAAATTACAAGCCTTGGCAAACATCATTACTCCTGCCAAGTTTCCTTCTAAGAAGGCACCCTCTTGGATGGGGTGACAGTGGGTGAGATGAAGGAGACAGGACTTCCCCTGTACACAGGTCAGTCCACCCCATCCACTTTACTGTTTATGCAGACTCTCCTTAAATCAAAGCACCATTGGTCCAAATCCAGAGAGAAGTTCGAAGTTTCTAAATAGGAAGGTGCCCATATCTTTTCATTTACCAAGTGACTTGTCTTTGATGCTGTTCTTCCTTCAATCAAGGAATTAATTCTTTTTTGTAACCTAGATTTTGCAAATGTTCAGTAGTTTGTTACAAAAAATTGTCAAAGGTGGCAAACTTGTGGGATAACTTGTACCCCAAGAGCATGTGTAGTATTCATTTGCTTAGTGGGTTATCTTCTTTCTCAGTCTTTATCAGAAAAGTTTAGGAGGTTGAGGCATTGCCTCTCTTGTTTTTTACTGTGTTTCTAAGAACTACTATGAGGCACTTATATCCTAATATTTATTCTTTTAGTAAATTATTTATCTTGAATTAACTATGTCTATATATTTCTGTGTACTCTGCAAAGCACTAGCAAATGTGTGATCACACTACAAATATAGTGTGAAATAGAGTAATATACCAGTAAACATATTAGAGTATAATATCAGTAAAATGTGGTCAAATTTTTATGTAGAATCCACCATGTGAACATATAGTGAATTATACATAATAGAAATCAGTGATTCATATTCAAAGGCTTTGGAGTCAGACAGATTTAGATATGATACCTGGGAAAGCCACTGAACTTTACACCTCAGTTTTCTTTTTTTTCGGGGGGGGAGGTTGTTTGTTTGTTTGTTTTATTTCAGCATATTATGGGGTTACAAATTTTAAGGTTTCAAAAAATGCCCTTTGCCCCCCTCTCCTAAGAAGTCTGACTTTCCAGTGTGACCATCCCCCAGATGGTGCACATCTCACTCATTATGTATGTATATACCCGCCCCCTCCCCCTCCCACCTGCCCAATACCCTATTACTGCAGTACCTATGTGTCCACTTAGGTGCTGCTCAGTTAGTTCCAGTTTGCTGGTGAGTATATGTGGTGCTTGTTTTTCCATTCTTGGGAAACTTCACTTAGTAGTATGGGTTCCAGCTCTAACCAGGAAAATACAAGGTGTGCTATATGAGCTGAATAGTACTCCATGGTATACATATACCACATTTTATTAATCAACTCATGGATTTATGGGCATTTGGGTTGTTTCCACAGCTTTGCAATTGTGAATTGTGCTGCTATGAATATTCGAGTGCAGGTGTCTTTTTTGTAGAGTGTCATTAGATCTTTTGGGTAGATGCCCAGCAATGGGATTGCTGGATAAATGGTAGATCAACTTGTATAGCTTTAAGGTATCTCCATATTGCTTTTCACAGAGGTTGAACTAGTTTGCAGTCCCACCAGCAGTGTAGGAGTGTTCCTATCTCTCTGCATCCACACCAGCATTTATTGTTTGGGGACATTTTGATAAAGGCCATTCTCACTGGAGTTAAGTGATAAGTTCATTGTGGTTTTGATTTGCATTTCCCTGATGACTAGAAATGTTGAGCATTTTTTCATATGTTTGTTGCCCATTCTACTGTCTTCTTTTGAAAAAATTCTGTTCATGTCCTTTGCCCACTTCTTGATAGGATTGTTTGATTTTTTCTTGCTGTTTTTCATGAGTTCTAAGTAGATTCTAGTTATCAGCCCCTTATCAGATGCGTAGGATGCAAAATTTTTCTCTCATTCTGTAGGTTGTCTGTTCACTTTCATGACTATTTCTTTGGCTGTGCAGAAGCTTTTTAGTTTGATCATGTCCCATTTATTTATTTTTGTTGCTGCTGTGATTGCCTTTGGGGTCTTCTTCATAAATTCTTTGCCTAGGCCAATGTCTAGGAGAGTGTTTCCAACACTTTCCTCTAGAATTCTAATAGTTTCATACCTTAGGTTTAAGTCTGTTATCCAGTGTGAGTTGATTTTTGTGAGAGGTGAAAGGTGTAGATTCTGCGTTAGCTTTCTACAAGTGGCTATCCAGTTTTCCCAGAACCATTTATTATTTAATGAAACAACTGACAACTATTGGACTCACTTCCTGGGGATATTGTGAGAATTGAATGAGACAACATCTTCAGTATATCCACCATACCTCTGGGCACTTGTTAAGGATCACTAAATTATTTATAATTACTATGAGTAATAAAATCCCGTAAGAATATAACATAGAATCCATATTTTAAAGTTTATTCTAATTTTTCTCAAAACTTTATTACTAAATGTTAAATTTAAGTGTAGAATATAAGCAACACCAATTTAGCAATATTAACCTGAAGGTTGAGTGTAAAATTTATCATACAGGAAAAGTAGGAGGAAGGGGAAAATGTATAAAGCAAAGGAAAATTCTGAGCATGGAGAAAGTAAATATTTATTACCTTGTTTTTAATACAATCTACTGCATTGTAAGTTTAGATCATTTAATTTTTAATATAGACATTATTTAACTGTTTCACAACCAACTCATAAAATTTCTGAAATTTTAAGTCGTCTCCCCTGAGCTAGGTTGGGTAAGCTTCGGCACTCTGCAGTCAGCAGCCATGAGATAGGTAAGGAACACCGCCCAGCGATGTCCAGGAATGAGAGAGGCACTGCACCCAGGGTACTTCCTGTCACCGAGGAACATGTGAGTGAGCCACCTCCCTCCTCCACCCAGCCAGACAACAACCCAGAAAGAAGAGGTATGTGGGCAATCTGGGTGTCTTGTTTTTCCTACATAGAAGGATTATTTTCTGAGAGGGCTGTTTACATGATCAGACTGAACTATATTACAACCACAAACTGGATAGTAACTGGCTTGTCCCTCATGGGTGAGGCCTCAAGAATGAAGACAAAATCAACTACTGACAAAATAGAGAAGTAGCATATTCTTTGCATATACAAATGATAGTGTGTGCTAAATTTGATGACTCTGCTATGGGTTAAATACTGGACAGGCTAAGGAACCTAAATATTAAGGTACAATAAAGAAAATGTCCCTTGTACAATAATTAGCTTATAACAAGAATTTTGAAAAAAGGAGGAGAGACATCTTTATAAAACTAACAAACAGATGCTGAACACTTTCCTAAGTACTTAGGATCTAACACTGTTCTAAGTACTTTATGCATTAAAATTACTTTCTCCCTATTCTCTATACATCTCTACAATACAGATACTGTAACTGTCACTGTTTTACTAATCAGAAAACTGAGGCTCTGATACACCAGGCAGTTAGTTCTCCAATGGCACAGGTGGCATGAGTGGATGTGGAACTCAAGCACAGCACCAGATTCCAAGTATTGTGTTCTAAACCCTAAACAGCATCGAGGCGGTGAAATTTCAAAGTCCAAACAGAAATCGAGATCCATTTGAATGGCGTCAAAATTACTCATTTGGTGGAAATTTGCCTAAATTTAGATTAAAATACTTTCTTCAGAAAGGAATGGGTTCATAGCAACCTTGTGACCACACAGTTGGGTTTGTCAGTCAAGTGAAACAGCACCACCACTCTGAGTCTTTCTGTTATGAGAAAATCTGCAAGGAAGCAGTCTAAAGAAAAAACAGCCATCTGGGGACCAAATAGAATAATGAAACTTTGTTTTCCTTTTATAGTGTTACTGCTTGGAGTGGATTCAGAATTTATCGCATATTTGTGGCTTCTTCCTCAAGCTGCAGCAGAACTCCATCAAGATGTCTGTGTGTGGGGCATGATTTGATATTTAAAAAGAAACACCGAGTCTCTAAATCTTCAGCTACTGGGGTAAAAATATGGACCAAAATACATCTTAAAGTTTTGCTAAGGGGCTTTAACAGACTATGCAGCGGCTCCCCCCCTCATCACCAAAAATGACCAAACACAACAGTCCGCCTGATAATCAGGGTGCATTGATGTTTCGAGATACGGTATTGCTATCATGTACCTGTCAGTTCTTTGGAGATCGGATCAGCTGGTGTGGACATCAGATGGCACAGCAATCTCTACCTGTCACACAGTCTACATGATGTGCCTCTTACATTCACAAAGATGGTACGTGTAAAATCAAGAGGAAAGGAAAAGTAAAGCAAAACATAACTGGGTTCTACATTTTTTTCCAGCCTTAAGCCTTGAGAAAGTCATTTTCCTTCAAACCATCTTATTAAAAAAATAAAAAAGAAGTGAGAAAAGTAAAAGGCCTTTTCTAGAGAGAGGGAAGGACAAATCACATGGGATAAAATGTTAGAAATTGGTAGCCCTGGTTAGCTGGCATATGAGAGTTCTTTGCATTATCTGAGAAGCTTTTCTGTAAGTTTGCTTTTATTTCTAAATTAAAAAAGTTATACAATGAAAAAAAAAAAAAAAACCAAGCCAGTGTCATTTTTCCCTCTTGAAATGATAATGGAAATCTCAATATATCTAAAAATGTATATGTGAGAATTTCCATATGGTTGATAGCCCTCTAAGAAATCCTTTAAAAATTTTATCTTATCTCTTTAATATGTCAATCAAGAAGGGAAGCAGAAAGCAAGAATATAAAAATTATGTTATCGACACTACAGATATGTCTATTTGCACAGCAATGGTGCCGAAATGCAGATTTATTTCCCTAAGTACAGCTCAAATTTTATCATGTATAAGAATAACTTCAAGATTTTATTTAAGTAGATTTTCCTAGTTCAGGACTTCTCAATTTATTTTTTACCATTGTCTCCCCTATGCCCCATAAAACTGCAATTCCACAGACATTCTCGATATCTGCTTACAGACTGTGGCCCTATGGAGAATAACAAACCATCATTTCATCTAAGATTTTTCTCCCCCAAGAACCAGCTTTTGCACCCTTGGGAGCTATTTCTAGCCCCGTTAGAATCAAGCCCTAATCCTACCTCCTGTTATTCTGATTCAGTAGTTTTGTTGTGGGGTTTAAAATCATGAATTGTGTAAAAAACATTTCAGGGGATTCTGGCACATATGGTCCCCTAAAGACATTTTTGAGAAAAACTGCTAGGATTTTACAATCTCAGAAGATTGCCGCTGAACGCCTCATTTGGAGTGACAACGTAAGTGAGTGGCAAAGCCAAGAACCAATGGAAGATCCTCCCCATTACTTTGCCATTGAGAATCTGGTCCCCATGGCCACGTGCTCCACAGGATCCCTCAGAACACACAGTGTATTCTCAACAAACAGGTATTGCCCAGGACCTCCCTGACATAGGTCAATCACACAGGCGGCCTTTAGGCTTCAGTTTGTATCTAAATACAAATGCCTGGGTTCTGTCACCAGATTCTTAAATTTGGTCAGCCAAGGATGTGCCCATCAATCCACATGTTTCTTGATTATAACATGGGGAAGAGGAGGTAGCTGCATAAATCAGTGTCCAAAGGACTGTTTAGCTTGTTCCCCTCCCAGTCTAGCAACGAGTGATTCATGATAAAACGTTTTAAGTAGGCTCTCGAAGATCCAGTGAGGCTCTGCCTGAAATCTTTATTCAGGCCAGCAGCTCAGTCATGCCATCAGTGGTTGGGTCCACCTGCACTGAGGGGACATGCAAGAATGCTGTCAGCCACCCTCCTGGAAAAGGAGACCCCAGAGGGCCAGGCGTGGTGTCAGGGTTTCAGTTTTTGTGCATGTTGGCTGGAGTTATTATAACCCTATCATTTGGCCAGTAACAAGGGAAAGAAGAGGCAACGTCGTTCCAGTCACGATCTGAGCTGACCTGAGACCGAGCCCAGGTCCCATCCACTTCAGGTTTGCTCACATTCATGAGTACAGCACTCCGGGGTTCTCAGGTGAGTCTGAGCTGGTCGCAGGTACCCTCTTCCTTGGTATGTCACAACTACCTTCTTTGTTTCCCCAGTAATAAGACATTGTATTAGCCTCATTCTACAAGTGGAGAAACTAATGGCAGTAAGTTGCCCAAGGTCACACAGTTGGTGGATGGTAGAACCGAATTCGAATTCAGGAAATCTTATTCAGATTTCATGTTCTGAACTATTAGGCTTGGAAGACTCGTACACAGCACATGATTGCCAGAGTGGATTCCAATGGGGAGTAAATAATGTACTACACATTTTGTTTCATATGCATCCTAGGTATAAATTTTTAAAACTTTTCCCTAGTAATGAAGACAAGCAATGTTTTTGTAGAAAGTTAAAATACAGAGAAAATAGAAAAATGCAGAAAATGTATTAAAAAAAAAACAATGGGAAAAAAAAATCCCAGAAAACGGTACAGATTTGAATAAATAAATGTAAAGTTTTTGTAATAGAAGATAATTGTTGCCATGCATTTATAATAATAGCTTGACAGGTATATAATTCATATAACGTAAAATTTATCATTCACTGGTTTTCAATGGAATCACAGATTTGTATAATCTTAAGTACATTTTCATCATGCCCTAAAAGGAACTCTTCCTTTACCAAGTTCCCTGGCTAGAACCTTTAGTATATGTTTGTCTTAATCCTTATGTAATATGAAATCTTTCAGTGTTTCACCATTAAGTATGTTAGCTGTGGGTTTTGGTAGATACCCTATATGAAGCTGAACTATTTTCTCACTATTTTTATATATTATGTTTATTAAGAAAGAATTTCATGTTTTTAAAGGCCATTCCTTCATCTATTGAGATGATAATGTGATTTTTATTCTTTATTCTACTAATATGCTATATTTTTAAATGATTTTTCATATATAGAAACAATCTAGCATTCCTGGAATAAAACTCATCTGGTCATGATATATAATCCTTCTTATGTATTACTGGTTTCATTGCTCTAGCATTTTGCTGGGAATTTTTGCATCTATATTCATAAGAGATGTTGGTCTTTTTCTTGTTTTTGATGCCTTTGTCTGGTTTTGGTATTGGGGTAATACTGGCCTCATAGAATGTTTTTGGCTGTATTCCCTTCTGTTAAATTTATGAAAGCATTTATGAAAATTGGTATTAATTTTTCTTTAATCATTTGGAAGAATTCCTCCATGAAGCCATCTGTGCCTGGAATTTCCTTTGTGGGAAGATTTTATTAATTCAATCTCTTTACTTGTTAAAATCCTATTATGGTTTTCTATTTTTATCTTGATTCACTGTTGGCAATTTTTGTCTTTCTAGGAATTTCTCCATGTCATGTGGATTATCTAATTTTTTGGCACACAATTTTAATAGTATTACATTTAAATCCATTTTACTTCTGTAAATTTGGCTGTAATGATGTACAGACAGGGGATAAGGTCCAAAACCCCCTGTGGATACCAGAAACTGCAGATAGAACCAAACTCTATATAGGCTATGTTTTTTCCTATACATATGTACCCATGATAAAGTTTAATTTGAAAATTAAGTACTGTAAGAGATTAAAAAAATAACTAATAATAGAGCAATATACTGTAATAAAAATTATGTGAATGTGGTCTTTCTTCCTCTCTCAAAATACCTTATTGTACTGTTCTTACCCTTCTTCTTGTAATGATGTAAGACAATAAAATGCCCACATGTTGAGATGACATACACGGTGACAGAGTGTTAAGCTACCATAGATCTTTTGAGGGTATGTCAGAAAAAGAATCATCTGCTCTGGATGGCCCTGGGTCATTAAGCCATGACAATGTCAGTGGTTTATGTTAAGAGCAGACTATGTCGATGACTAACATGCAGGTGGTGTAGACAGCATATATGCTGTACGGGGGAAGACTCACAATACAGGTGGGACAAAGCAGAATGTCACGAGTTTTCACTATTTCACTATTCGGATTGGTATAAAATTTAAAATTTATGAATTATTTCTGGAATTTTCCATTTAATAATTTTGGACTAGGTTAACCATAGGTAACTGAAACCATGGAAAGCAAAATCATAAGAGGGAACTGCTGTATCCCCTTTAATTCTGAATTTTAGTAATTTGAGGGTTTGGGGTTTTTGGGGGGAGTCAGTTTAGCTAAAAGTTTTTCAATTGTGTTGATCTTTTCAAAGAACCAAGTTTTGATTTTACTGATTTTGTTTATTAATTGTTCTCTTTATTTCTTTTATCTCTCTTTTTTTCCTATTTGGAGTAGATATTTTTTATATTTTATTATTATTATTTTTATATTCTCTCTTTTTTTTAGCATATTTCAGGGGTACAAATGTTTAGGTTACTTACATTGCCTTTGCCCCACCTGAGTCAGAGCTTCAAGTGTGTCCCTTCCCCAGACAGTTTGCACCACACCCATTAGTTGTGAATATGCCCATTTCCTCTTCCCCCCTCCCACCTGCACAACACCCAATGAATGCTATTACTATATGTTCACTTGTGTTGATCAGTTAATCCCAATTTGATGGTGAGTACATGGGTGCTTGTTTTTCCATTCTTGGGATACTTCACTTAATAGAATGGGCTCCAACTCTATCCAGGATAATATAAGATATGCTAGATCATCATTGATTTTTGTGGCTGAGTAGAACTCCATGATATACATATACCATATTTTATTAATCCACTCATGTATTGATGGGCACTTGGGTTGTTTCCACATCTTTGCAATTGTAAATTGTGCTGCTATAAGCATTCGAGTACAGGTGTCTTTTCTACAGAATGTCTTTTGTTCATTTGGGCATCTACATATGCCCAGTAATGGGATTGCTGTATCAAATGGTAGTTCTACTTGTATCTCTTTGAGGTAGTTCCATATTACTTTCCACAGAGGTTGTACTAGTTTGCAGTCCCACCAGCAGTGTATGAGTGTTCCTATCTCTCCTCATCCATGCCAATATTTATCATTTTGGAACTTTTTGATAAAAGCCATTCTCACTGGAGTTAAGTGATGCCTCACTGTGGTTTTGGTTGTTTTTTTTTTTTTTTTAATTTTAGCATATTATGGGGGTACAAGTGTTAAAGTTACATATATTTCCCATGCCCCTCTCCCCCCTCGAGTAAGAGCTTAAAGCGTGTCCATCCCCCAAACGTTGCATGTCTTACCAGTTGTGTTTGTATATACCCATCCTTCCCTGATGATTAGAGATGTTGAGCATTTTTTCATATGTTTGTGGGCCATTAGTCTATCTTCTTTTGAAATTTTTCTGTTCATGTCCTTTGCTCACTTTTTGATAGGGTTGTTTGATTTTTTCTTGCTGATTTTCCTGAGTTCTATATAGATTCTAGTTATAAGCCCTTTATTGGATGTGTAACAATGTAAATATTTTCTTCCATTCTGTAGGTCGTCTGTTTGCTCTTGTGATAGTTTCCTTGGCTGTGTAGAAGCTTTTTAATTTGATCAGGTCCAATTTATTGTTGTTGTTGCTGTGATTGATTTTGAGATCTTCTTCATAAATTCTTTGCCTAGGCCAATATCTATAAAAGTTTCTCCAATATTTTCTTCTAGAATTCTTACAGTTTCATGTCTTAGATTTAAGTCAGTTATCCATCATGAATTAAATTTTGTGAGAGGTGAAAGGTGCAGATCCTGTTTCAGCCTTCTACAGATAATACATAGGAATATATTTAACTAAGGAGGTGAAAGACCTCTATAGAGTGAACTATGAGACACTAAGGAAAGAAATTTCAGAAGATGTCAACAGATGGAAAAACATATCATGCTCATGGATCAGCAGAATCAATATTGTTAAAATGTCTATAATGTCCAAAACGGTTTATAGATTCAATGCAATCCCCATTAAAATATCAAGGCTATTTTTTGAAGTCCTTGACAAAATAGTTCTACACTTCATATGGAGCAGAAAAGATCCCAAATAGCTAGTGAAATCTTACATAATACAAACAAATTGAGACACAACACTTTACCAGACTTCAAGCTATATTACAAGGCTGTAGTGAGCAAAACATCATGGTATTGGCAGAAAAACAGAGACTTAGATCTACAATCAGAACAGAGAACACAGATATGAATCCATCCTCACATAGCCACCTGATCTTTGCCGAAGCAGACAAAGACATACACTTGGGAAAAGAATCCATATTCAATAATTGGTTAGCTTTTTGATTGTCCCAATTGTCATGATGCTAAATAATTTCTGCTGGTTGTTTCCCACAAATGGCCCAGGAAAAAGTTTTGTAGTGAGCTTATTCTGAATCAGTTCAAATAAAAACAAGTCTTGTGAGTGTGAGTTTCCATTGAACTCCCAGATATTTCAAAGAATTCTAATTCTCTAAAAATGGGGCTTTTGTGGGAACTCTAAACCTATTCTGCACCCTCCAGTGGCTCCTAGGCTCCTGGTTTGCACAGCTGCCATGATTGCAAGGCAACTACAGAGCTAGAGAGAAGAGGCTGAAACTCAGTAAGTCAAAATACCACAAAGCCCACTGTTCTTACTGAGATTCAACTGTTATTACTGAATCAATGCTCCTCAGATTACTGCAAGCCTTTGATTAATCTCCAGAATTTTGAAAAAGTTGATTTTGACAGTTTTGTGGCACTTTTCTTATTGCTTCTATGAAGGACAGATTTTCAGTGGTCCTCTGTAAGTTCAAAAGTCCCAAACATTTGAACTTAAAAAATGACAAAAGAAACTCTAATAATATTTATCTACCATTGAGAAGAAGAAAAAGTAGCAAACATTATGTGAAATCATAATTTTTTTGCTAAAGATTAAATTACCAAGGTTATATAAAATGAAAAAATATTCCAAAAGGCTATTGTTTCTTCATTTATTATAAAATATAAGTTTATCTTAAAGTTATGACTCATAAATATTAACAAAATAAAATCAAGATACATCATTTCTCATGGGAAGAAATGTTTAAAAATCTATTTTAAATCTTTGTTTAAAAAGCTAATTTAAAAAAAAAATCTTAAAAACTAGTGGTAAGAATTTCATAACTCTGCTTCCCTGATAAAAATGAGAAGAATATATTATCTTATTAAACTATCTATTAATAAATTGTTTTGTCCATTTTTTATGTTAGATACAAATTAAGAAAAATGCTTGCACAAGAGTAGATTAATATGAGTTTTAATATATTTTAATAGCAATTCATGTCCCTCTGTAAATGAAGTTTAAGGTATTATAAGTCAGAAACTACAAGTAAAAACATACAAATTGATATATATAAAGAATTATTAACACTGAAAAACAAAAAGTCAAACGAAAACAGATGAAGTACTTGAATAGACATTTCTCCAAAGAAGACATACAAATGACCCACAAGCACATGAAAGATGCTCAATGGCATTAATCATTAGGAAAATGAAAATCAAAACCACAATGAAGTACCAATCCACTCCCACTAGGATGATCATAATAGATAAAATTTTAAAAAAGAAAGTTAACAAGTGT
Source organism: Microcebus murinus (assembly GCF_040939455.1). Classification (NCBI taxonomy): domain Eukaryota; kingdom Metazoa; phylum Chordata; class Mammalia; order Primates; family Cheirogaleidae; genus Microcebus; species Microcebus murinus. The sequence continues at coordinate 9,373,676 of NC_134116.1, forward strand.
TGGTGAGAGTATGGAGAAACTGGAACCTTCATACACTGCAGGAGGGAATGAAAAATGATTTTGTCCCTGTGAAAAGAAGTTAAGTGGTTCTTTAAATTTTTAAAAATACAATTACCACATGAGTCAGAAATCCTACCCTTAGCTATTAATCTCAAAGAATTAAAAACAGGTAGTCAAACAAATACTTATACATGAATGTTCACAGCAGCAGTATTCGTGACAGCCAAAAGGTAGAAACAATTTGTACATCCACTGATCAATGGATAAGCAAAGTTTTTTTTATATATATCTATTCAGTGGAATATTATTATAAGAATGAAGTATTTGTGTATGTTACAATGTGAATAAACCTTAAAAAACATTATGCTAAATGAAACAAACCCTACACAAAGGTCATATATTGTATGATTTCATTTATATAAAACATCAAGAATAGGAAAATTCATGAAGACACAAAGCAGATTCATAGTTGCCAGGAGCTAGAGGAAATGGGAAAGATGGTGAGTGACTTATTAATGGGGACAGAGTTGCCATTGGGGGTGATGCAAATGTCCTGGAACTGGCTGGTGGTGATGGGTGCACAACATGGTGAAATGTTAAATAACACTTTGAAATAATTAAAATGATGAGTTTTATTGTAGATGTCTTTTACCACCATAAGAAGCCACAATTCCCCGACAGTGATGTCCTTAAACTTTATAAACTTCTTAAGCCATATACACCTGATCCTAGTTATGTTTTATCAAACTATCTTTATAGAAAATCTAAAATTTTATTCACATAAATCCTATTTATATTTTTTCAGTAATTCTGAGGTATGAAGAAAACAACTTTGGGGGATAATATTCATTTGGAATATATGTACATTGAGCCCCAAGAATGATCAGTGAGAATAGTTCTGATTCATAGGTATAGTTTCTGATCCCCTCAGACAACTCAGTAGAGCTGGAGCTAGTTTCAGTTCTGTCAACCCTGGGCAGCAGCGCTGAGGGTTTCAACTCAAATAAGCCACATGCTCATAAATGTAAATTGACCCTGTTATTTCCCAGGTTCCTATTTCAACCACTTCCTTTCTTTCTGCATTTCATTAATAAGCACATTTTTCTTTTTATAGTCAGACATATGCCCCATTAAGCATTTATAACTGTTATCCCCAGAGAAGCTCATGTAGAAAGTATGTACCATGTGACACATTAAGAAAAAGAGAGATAAATGCTCCCCTTAGGAAATTATCAATTCCAATTTCAATATTTGCCAGAGGCTTCCGCATCCAACAAAATCGAGGGAGCCCGTTCCTTCATGAGGCTGCTTGTGACCACAGAAGCTGCCAGAAAAATCTACCTGTGTTAGGCCTTCATTTGAAAGAACTGCCCTGCAAAGGCAAAATCAACAGTATTTAATGTCCTTTCATGGTAAATGCTTCATTTTAATTAATCGATTTTCAGTTTATACCACAAACATTTTTTAAAATCCAGTATTATGTGCACCAACTAGGTTATGCTGTTGAATCTGAAAAACATCAGTTAGTTTCAGATGTGCTGAGGACATTAGTTTCATGAAAAAGCGATGAACTATAAGGTGTGCATGTTGAAGATCATTCTGTAAAGAGTGGGAACTAAAGAACAATCCTTTCCTAGTGCCTAAGTCTGATTTAGCTCAAATATATGTATTGAACATTTACATTTGATTCATGATGTTCTTTCCCTAAAGTTCATAACTAAATGTAAAAAGTGAGTCAAAAATTCAGAGGCCAGGGTAAAATGAGTGAGGATTCAGGGAGATTTGAAAATGTTGTTATCTGAATGTTGTTGTTACCTTTCAATCAATTTAGAGACATTAAAAATAAATCTGCTTTTGTCGTGAAAGGGGCACTTCTTGTGCTGTCACCTAGTCAACCTCTCGAGCAAGGTCTTATCCAATATAGAGTATGATTTCCCAAAAGTTCAGAAATATGACAGTTCAGAAAAGTTCAGAAATATGACTAGTATTAGTGTGGGCTGCAAAAGCCACCTCACTTCAAACCCAAAAGGATTGCTTTACCTAGAAATTGGAGTGACTAAGCAAATGACAATGATTACGGAATACGTACATCCTCCATCCCTTTGGACTCACCATGAAATAAATCTTTATCTTACAAGTAAACAGTAGGAAAAAATGCAAAGGAACAAATGATTTGTGCCAGGGAATGATTATTTGTACTACAAATTTTTTTCTCTCTCTCCACCTCCATATTCTCCTCTACTCTGTTTAGATTACTCAGACCACCCTGCTTTTTTTTTGGGGGGGGGTCCTTCCATTATTTAAAATACAATCTAATAGGCAAAAATCTGGCAGACAACTCACAAAATAGATCCTTTCTGTAAAAAATAAATGAAGTAGATTTGAGACACTTTCATAAGTCTCACATTTAAGTCACATAAGTACCTACTCTGCTAAATAATTATCTGAAAATATGTTTAAAAAAAAACTAAACTTTTGCCAGTGCCTTAAAAGTCTAGATGGTATAAACCTTGAAGATTGACTCTAATTGGGACACATAAAAGTGCAAATTGGAAAGCTCATATGAATAATAATTTGTTACTCTGTTGCCATGTTAAAACTAATCAAAACCTACAACTACAATAAGAATGATAATTTTAGAAACAGGAGACAATGGTGACTTAGAACACATAAAAATGCTTGGTTACATCACAGGATAGTAGCTATTGGGGTGTGATCCTTACCAATTTGAAGAACTAACATACTTAACTTGAAACTCAACCCCTATATATTTCAGAATGTGTCTTGTGGGACTATGATATTATTTTTTAAAGTGTTTTCTTAAACAAAATAATTCCAAGAAAAGTTTTGTACTTTTCTGAGAACATTGGTAAAATATTAATTTGTTATTGACACAACAGTGAAATGAGATGACATTTGACCACACTGATGTTTGTTACCCAAAAAAGTGCTGGAGGCAAATTGTTGCATAAATCTGAGATGCACTGCCAACTTTAAAATAGGAACTTAAGCAAAATAAATAAACAGTATTAATATTATTTTATTTAGGATTTCCTTTGGGAAATCATTTAAATATCTAGTTATATTTAAATGTCTTTTTTACATTAAACTTATTAAACCAACCACAACTTAATTAAGGCCATGACATGAAATAAAATTTCCTATGATTCTCAATGTTCTTTCTGCTCTGAAGCACTCCCCTAACTTTGGTGACTGTGCATTGGCATTTTGGGTACCACATCCCCTTGAGGGAATTCATGCAAATCAATAGGTGGAGGGAATGGGTACTTTGGGAAGGACTTGCAAGAGAATCTAACACAATGCACCCCCTTGCCTACCCAAGTATTCAAAACATATTGTTACAAATTGATTGATTTATTTCTAAATTAGCCTATTATCCAGCCTCATTAGTTAAATAGCCTTATCTCATTATTCCTGGATTTTAAATTCTCTATCTATAGTCAAGTCTCACAAACACCACTTCATTATAAGGAAACAATGTTCAGAATTTCTGCTCATATGTTGTTCATCATTGTTTCAAATTTTTGTCTGCTACATTTGAAGTTTAGCTCCTGAAGTTATGAGAAGTTTCATTTTTGTAGTGGACTAGCAACTTGCATTTTCAAGTCATCAAAAAATAGTTTTAGACTATAATCATGTACTCAAGCTTATGAAAAAAGAACTGGTAATGAAAATGTATCAAAATAGTTTTAGACTATAATCATGTACCCAAGCTTATGAAAAAAGAATTGATAATGAAAATGTATCCAGAGTTTCTATATGTTAATAAAAATGTTTAAGCCCCAAACCAACAAAGAGATAATGGTTTTCATTTTGTATTGGATCAAAAAGACTTAGCAACTTCGAAGCATTTATTACATTAGAAGCTGTAGTCTACACTATATTTGACAGTCAAGATAGGTGGCTGGTTAGAAGCTTAAGGGATTAAAGAGTAAGAAAGAAAACAGACAAGTGATGTCCCTACAGAATTAAGGGACTGAGATGACATCAGGGAAGCAATGAGATACAGAAGTGGAAGAAAATGTAAAATGGTAGGACAGGTAAGCCAGGTGATAGAACTATCAGGTAGAACTATTAATACCCTGCAGAAGAGGCGGAAATGGATGTTCCATCTGCAGCTCCAACCGGAGGTGACAAAGGACAGTGATGGAAGAAAGCTTCAAAGATAGTCTCCTAACCACAAAAGCCCAAACATATATGGTATTTTAGAGCATAATTAAGTGAGTGAGTGTGTGTGAGTGTGTGTACCTGTGTGTGTGTGTGAGAGAGAGAGAGAGAGAAGTTTGGGAGGCATCCTCTGTTTTGTGCTGATATGATTATCTTAATTTCACTGATTACAATCACTCTTGATTGTCTAAGCCATCATTTCAAGTTCTTTAATGAGAAAATTGGCATGATTATGCAGAACAAAGTTTATTGAACATATGTAGAACAAAATTTATGTAGAACAAAAGGTGATTGTGTTCTATTATACAGATTTATTGTTTCAACATATTTTGTATGTTAAAGAGATCCTTGAAATGCATGTGTAATACTTTAGTCTTCCCTAACTTGCCTATACTTTAAAATATTTTCACAAATTTCCTTTTTCCTCTCCAAGTAGTTTAAGTTTAATCTTCTAACTTGATCATACATAGTATCTTCAAATTGCTATTTTCAATAGAACTTTTTTCTTTAGATTTATAATAAAGATCTAATACTGTAAAACGGAGATTCAGAATCAACACTGCAAGGACTATTTACTGAGATATCTTGGTAAAATGAAACTGTGATCCCTAGCGTGGGTAAAGATAACAGGATAATAGAGCATGTGTGTCGACCTTTTGTGATGAACTAAGTCAACTGTTTAATCTGAATTTTTCAAATTACATATCACAACTAAAATAAGAATGAAATAATTATGCAGTGCATAAGCGCACAAGTTTGCACATTGGAAATTATATATATCGGGTTGCACAGTTTTCCTTCAAAGTTTATGGTCTGAACATTTTATAATAAGAATTAAAATGTTGTTAATCATACTTAATTCACTTAATTCTGAAGGATCCTTTAAAAACCATTTAGCAGTTAAGGACATATGACATAAAACAGATTTAAAGAACTTTATGTTAAAAAGAAGGTTTAGGTTAATAAAACAATTTATGAATTAACTAATCTCTTTAGGGATGTAGATTCTATTGATAAACAAAGGTCAACATACATGTGTGTGGCAGAATAGAGAGCTATAAATACAGCAGTCCTGTCTGTACCCCCACAATATCCTGAAATAAATAATTTAAAAAGTACAGTAGTCCTCTTTTATCTGAAGTTTCACTTTCCAAGGTTTAACTTCTCCAAGATCAACCACAGTCTGAAAACATTAAATGGAAGCTTTCAGAAATAAACAGTTTGTAAGTTCTTAATTTTGCTCCATTCTGAGAAGTGTGATGAACTCGCACGCCATCCCGCCATGTCCTGCCTGGGACGTGAACCCTTCCTTTGGCCACAGTCTTCATGCTGTTCACACTCCCCACCCTTTAGTCACTTCACACCCTTCTATCATTCTCGAATAAGTCTTACCCAAACATAAAAATTATGTCAATATGGTACGGCTCCTACATTATTTCACCAAGTTTTCCTTGAGATTCATTAAGTTCAGACCTTGAAAATGAAGAAGTTAATGAGAAGACTCAAGGAGACTGCATATCTTCTGGAAGAATAATTCTCTGCCAGACAAAGACTGATGAAAAAGAAAGAGCCTTGGCTGAAGAATAAGTCAGTCATTTACATTTAGCCTTTCCCATTCTTGGGCAGGAAGTGAGTTGGTCAGAAAGAATGGAAAAAAAAAAACCAAACAAACATGGAAATAACCTGCAAAAGAAAATAGCAGGAATTTTTATCTTAACAGTAACTGTGCAAAAGAAGAGAAAAAAAGAGGAAAGAAGGGAAAAGTGAGAAAAGAATAAAGGATGGTTGATCAGTTGTTGACCATCCAAGCTCCTGAACCTTCCCCACTGGAGTCTGAAGTAGTCACAAATGCTTTCACCATGCCTTTTTGTTCTGGTTTGCCTTGTAACCATCTTTAGAGGCACTGGGTTTGACTTTTATATTAATAGAATTCGAGAGTATCTGGTAGAAGGCATTGGACTTACTAAGCTGAGAAATGAGGCTTTTAAACAATGTTTGGAGAAAGTTGTGGAACATCAGATGAGAGCTGGTACACGTTTGGTGAAATAACTTAGGTACACACATAATTCATTATATTATGTGAAAAATAAGTGACATTCTCAGTTCCCACTGCAAGTTCTTAGAGATAGAATCTCATTTTGAACACTGTTTTTGTAACATACTATTCTCAAGTTTCCGCAATTAATTGATTCTTTTCTCTGGAAATGAAATCAATGGAAATACATTGGCTGTGGTGGTGTTTAAAAGTCCAGCTAGGTATTGTATGTGCATTTCAGCTTTAACTTCTTTGCTGCTATTATATTTTTATCTTTCATATTTCAGAGACTCTGCATTTGTACACTCATTCATTTTATACAAAATGAGAGTTAATAAAAATCAGGCAAGAAAATAGATTATTTGTCTGCATTCATTATAGGTAAGTTTTAACAATGAAAGTTAATTGAATTCTTAATAAATATGATAATTGCAAAGATAACAAAAATGTCTATGATTCACGTAGAGACCCTTAGGGGTCATTCAAATAAAGTGATTCATTTTAACTATTGTAATATGGTATCATAGTAAAATTGGGGGTTCTTTTAAAATTAGTAATTAGCAAGTATGATAAGAATACCTGTATATGATAATTAAAAGCAGACATACACATGTTTAGATAACTAGATTTAAAATGATTTAATGTAGTTAAACAATTAAATTATTTAATGATGTTCAATAATTACATTATTTAAAGTATTTAATGTATTTTAATTTCCAAAATACATTTTTGAAAGTTCTTTTATGATGAAAATAATGGGATAATGAAAAATTTTAAATGTCAAAATATCAACTGTTTCTTACATTTAGCAAGTTTGAAATCCATATGAACTATGAAAATAAAATTCAACTTCACTTCCAATGTCATATCAACAATATTATTCTTAAAGATTATGACCTAGTGTTTTAAAATTGTCACAATATTTTAAGACGATAGTTTAACAACATATTTCTTGTGATAATTACGCTATAATAAACATAATGACAATAGATGCTGACAGTGATACCTTGATAGTTTATTAATAAGAAAACTACCATTTAACAAATATCTACGTGAGGTGCAATCTTTCTAAGAAGCTCGTAAGCCGGTACTAACTCCATTTAACTGGTAAGGAAACTGAGGCTCAAAGATGTTAAGTTGACTTGCATGATGCCATTAAGGTACATAAATAGCCTGTGCAAGTTTAATAACTCACACATCACTGCTTATAGTCTTTGTTAAACTATATTTTTATGACACACCTTAATACAATTATACAATCGTGTGTTCTTTGACCCATAACTCTACAAGTGCCAAGCTGCATGAAAAGTTCAGGAAAAACAGAGGGGGAATTCATCAAGAGGCTCTTTTGTCCCTAAATAAACTCCTACCTCTGCACTGAAAATAATTTATATTTGATGGTAAAACCCACTAGGGTGTTGATCCTGAGGTCCCCAGGACTTGTGGAGCAGTTTTATTGCAGATTAGAGCACAGGTTCAAGTACGGAATCCACTGTGGTGTAAAGAACTTGGAGACCCACGCTATGATAATATTGGGAGAAACTGTAAAGATAAAACCTTTTGGTTATGTACAAAATAATAAAAAATGATAAAAATGAGAATTGTACCTTATAGTTATAAAACCTAAATTCATATTCATGGAATCTGTGATGTAGGTACTGTTATTATCGATAAGAAACTGAAGAAGTACTGAAAGTTTAGCTCATGTTCCCAACTTGTTCACAACCTCCCGAGGTGTCCTGTTCTCAATGTGTGAAATCGCTTCCTTACAGATAGCTAAATTTTGTTTCCCTTATCATTTAAGAGCCCTCAGTTTCTTTTACCCTCTGCTCCTAAACTGAACAAAGATAGGTCACAATAACATCAAGCTACAAGTTTAAACACTACATGGCAAATCCCTCAGATACTCCAGGCTATCTCGCTTTGCGCTTTCTCTTTACTGAGCCAAATACCCTCAGTCGCGTGGCTTCTTTCTCACTTAATATGGCTTTAGGTCACTCATGGTTCTCGCAGTCTGGATGCACCTTTTCCTGGAATCTCTTCCCTATAGCTAGAGCTCTTAGGTACTATGGCCCTCAAATGAAATTCTATTACCCTGGCCTTGCTTCCCTTGTTTTAGATAATATATTCTATTAATGCAGTCTTCTAATTTACTAATTGGGAAGGGTAACACTCAATATCAGACTATTGCCAAAAATGACACCTTCCAAAACTCTACTTAAGTAATCAATATTTTGGAATTTACATTTGCCCTTGTTAATTTTTCTATTGTAGATTAAATACATTGTTCCAATTCAAGCTCTTTTTAGAGTCTGGTTCAATATTCAAAATAATTTCCACTTTATCCAGCCACAAAAGTAGGAAATGTATCTGGCTTGCAAATGAGTGGTTTAAAATGGATGCAAAGCTAGAATCCAGGAAGCTGCAGGAATTTTGAAACTTAGAGACTCTGTGTAATTGCAAGTGCCATGATTTTTCCACAGTTGGTGGATCAGCTTTGAAGGAAAAAGTGACCAGTCTAATATGGTTCAACCTGAAAGAGAAAATTAGCATGGAACATACAGGAGACACTGTGTGATTATAATTATTTATGATACCAAAAGTCATGAGGCCAGAGCCAGACCAGGGACCTGCTCATAACCTTTTCCACCAAAACTGTAACCAAATCCCCAGGAAGAAGACACTGCAGTTAGTCTCCTGATCAACAGAGAAGTTAGATTTATATTCTAATTAAACTTTGCTATTTACATAATTATGCTCAACATAACTCCTTAATAACTGCATAGTATTCTTCAACAGTATAGATTCACTGATTAAAAGTTAATCTTTGTTATATGACAAAATGCAAAATGATATAACACCCTTTTAAAATTGAGAATAAATTCAACTGTCATCAGACAGTTGAACATCCAAATCGTCCAGAACAAATTTTTGTCCATTCTCTTCTTTGACGATTTCTAGCATTGATTTTATAATATTTCAAGAAGTTAGGGGTTCATGTAAGTGAAAATAAAAATTTAGGAAATCATTTTAATTTAAACATCTCAATGTATCCTCAACCTGGTCCTCTGGTTTAGGTCCTCTTGTTTAGTTTTAGTGATGATAACTGCCAATCTCTTGGTGAATCTGAACTGGAGTATTCAGAGGCTGAGGTTGGATTTACTTCTCCAGTTCCTGGTTTGGGCCCTGACCATGTCTTGGCACAGTAGCTATTATCTCAGTTCACTTTCCCTGCCCACTATAGTTCCTGACTTTATGTTCCTCGCTGAATCTCGGTTCCTACTGTAAATCTTACAGGCTTTTATCTTTAAAATCTCTCTCTCTCTCTGTTTAAAACATGTGACGAAAAGCTTTGCATTGTCCATGAACATTCCTGCTCAGATCTCTGGTAGCAAAAGTATGCCTGACCCAGGCCCCCACCTGCTGTGCCAATCATACCAGGTCACAGGCTGCTCTGTGCCAACATGAGAGCGTGACAGGGATGCCCGTTCACATATGTCCATTCCTGCAAGATGCAGAATCATTCGATAGCCACCTGAGACTGGAGAACTACCTGCCCATGAGCCCACTAGAGAACTTTCTTAGAACGGGGCTGCTTTATTCTGAGGTGTTTCCCGCTGGCTCCTTTGTTCCCTCTCTCCTTCATTGGCACTGTGGGCCCAATCGCGTCTCCCAAAATTTGCATGTTGAAGCTGCACCTCAGAATGTGACTATATTCAAAGATGAGGTCTTTAAAGAGGTTAATGAAGGTTAATTGAGGTCGTTAGGGTGGCCCTAATCTGATCTGACTGGTGTCCTCATAAGAAAAGGCGGTTAGGAGACAGACACACCCAGACAGAAGGATGACCATGTGAAAACACAGTGGGAAGCCTGCTGCCTGCAAGCCAAGCAGAGAGATTTCAGCAGAAACCAAATCTCCTGACACGACACCGTGGTCGTGGACCTCCAGCCTTCAGAACTGTGAGAAAACAAACTTCTGTTGTGTAAGCCGCCCAGACTGCGGTGCTCTGCTACGGCAGCCCCAGCGGACTGCTTCAGCTGGATCACAGCTGGGTGGCACGGCATTCTGAAGGGGCTCCCAGCCTCATCTGGGACTGACCCTGTAGAATAGGAAAACCGAAAACCGTTCCTTTTCCTTCTACTACACCCTAAAGACTAAACACAGAACATGTCTTTGATCACGTGTGGGCCTTTTTCACCACACCAAGCAATTCTCCAGTGGACACCAACAGGGCATCTTATAATTCAATTAGAGTCCCCACAGGTTGCGGGCTCAGGCCCGCCAGACCGCCCCCACTTCAGATGCCAGTTGCAAGTCCCAGGCTGTGTGCGGTACTTCCGACCAACCAGGTATAAACCAACCTGGGGTTCGGCAATTTGCTAGGACAGCTCACAGCACTCAGGGAATCACTTTACTTATGTTAGCTTATTCATTTTAAAGCCTTTTACGAAGGACACAGATGAACACGCAGGTGAAGAGGCACGCAGGCGAGGCACGGGGCGAGGCGAGGAGCCCCCACGCACGCTCCAGGCACCCACCTCCCCAGCACCGCCATGCGTTCATTGGCCTGGAAACTCCACACACCCCATAGTTTGGGATTTTTATGGTGGCTGCATCACAGAGGCAGGATTGATTATTAACTCAACCTCCAGGCTTTCTCCTCTCCCCAGAGGATGGGGCTGCAAGGGAGTGTTCCAAGCTTCTCATCATGGCTCGGTCTTTCTGGTTACCAGCCCCCAACCAGGAGCCACCTTGTTAGAACAAAAGATGCTCCTTTCACCCAGGAAATTCCAAGGGAGTAGCAGCTCTGTATCGGGAGCTGGAGGCAGAGACCAGCCATATAGTCTTACTATACCGCAAGAGCACATCGCCCTTCCCCCTTGCTAGCGATTCCCCTCACAGATCTCTCGTATATCTAATCTCATTTTGGTGTCTGCTTCTCAGTACATCCAAACTAACACAGACTTCTTGAAAGGAGAAACAAAGGAAACACACCTTTCATGTTTAAAAGAATCCCATAAAGTGAAAAGAGAAAAAGAATGCTGTGCAAGTCGCCCCGCTGTGGCCCCACGGTCGTTCCTGTGGCGTAGAAGGTGGCAATCGATCGTCACTTCTCCAGCACCTCCAACGGCATGAGGCTTGCGCCTGCCTACCATTCGTCCCATTACAAAAAGAAATTCGGAGGATATCTACTGAGGCCCTGGATTCTCCGGTTTAACTTCAAGCCTTATCTTTGTAAAATTCAAATTGAACATAAAATTGTGTTTGTGATTTTTTATTTTATGAGAACAAGAAGGCAATCCTGTCTTTCTGAAGAAATATTTTCAAATGAGAAGGAAACAGAGGCAGTTGTCAAATCTATGTTGCCCTAGGGTATTTAAAAGATGGTTTCTAGAATCCCACAGCTGAGGTTAGCTGGAATTATAGTGTCTTTTATCACACACCAATTCTGCATGAAGCAGCTCATTTATCAGACACAGATTTCTTGCTTATAAATGCCTCCCGTGAGAGAGCGAGACTTTGGTCATAGACTATAAGTGTGGGCATTTCCTTTTATATTTTTATTTTTCATTTTGCAACAAATTGCTAAATTAATCAGTACTTCTTTGGTTTCTTGTGCTCAAGGGCTACAATAATAGCACAGGAGGAGGGAAGGCAAAGGAAGCTTCTACTATGAGCTTCTTACAATCCAGCAACTCTGCCCCAGCCAGAAAATGATGGAAGACATAATCCTGCACCTGAGTCACTGAGACTAGGGAAGAAAAGACATTTATATGGGGAATTTTATCATAAGGCAGATATAAATAAGAAAATTCTAGATCCAGGGATAAAATGCCTGTAGGAGTACAGAGGAGAAATATTACTCTTTCCGAGGAAATCAGGGAAGATTCCAAAAGGAGATACTATTTAATTCAGGCCTGGAAAGATGAATAGAATTTAGATATTTTTTTTTTTTTTTTTTGAGACAGAGTCTCGCTTTGTTGCCCAGGCTAGAGTGAGTGCCGTGGCGTCAGCCTAGCTCACAGCAACCTCAAACTCCTGGGCTCGAGTGATCCTTCTGCCTCAGCCTCCCAGGTAGCTGGGACTACAGGCATGCGCCACCATGCCCGGCTAATTTTTTTTTTATATATATATCAGTTGGCCAATTAATTTCTTTCTATTTATAGTAGAGACGGGGTCTCGCTCTTGCTCAGGCTGGTTTTGAACTCCTGACCTTGAGCAATCCGCCCGCCTCGGCCTCCCAAGAGCTAGGATTACAGGCGTGAGCCACAGCGCCCGGCTAGAATTTAGATATTTTGAGATGGAGGTCAGGATAAGAAGCAGAGTGAGGAAACACACAGAGGCAGGAAACCAACCATTGTATTCGAAGAATGTCAACGTCTATAGTAGATAAGATTCATCACGTTTCTCAACAGAGATGACTTGGGCATTTGGAATGAGATAATTATTTTTGTTAATCCCTGTCCCACAGATTGCATGATGTTCAGTGTTTCTGTCCTCTGAACAGAGAATTCCAAAGGAGCCCAAAAGTAATTTGATGAAGACGTCAAGTTGAGATCCACAAGCGTGTGACTCAAAGTTGAGCATGCAGGGCTTCTTGACACAGATTCCTGGCCCTACCCCAGACTTCGTGAGTCAGCAGATCTGGGATGGGGCCTGAAAACCTGCATTTCTAACGCGTTCCCAAATGAGGAGGATGTGGCTGTTCTGAGAACACTCTTGGGGTAGCATTCTCCATGGAGCACAAAACAGAGAAATGGAAAATCATGCTGGAAGAATAAAATTGCGTAGGCCTTTAGTACCAACATGGTCATAGGGATAAAGAATGTCTGGAGTCAAATGCCTAACATTTCTACTATTCCATTCAATACTTACAGAGAAAAATAAAACTCTTTCTTTCAATGATCTTTGACAAATTCTTATTTTTCAAGTAATTTTTGAGTCAAACATATCAAATGCCTTTCTCATGGCTTTTGTTCTCCTGATAATTTTTAAATTTGATTTTCCAAAGTCTGGCCACTACTCTAATTTTTCTCTTGCATTTTTAATCAAAAACCACCAATCACCTAAAGCCATTTATGTCTAAAGCTGTCCTGTTTTCTAGACCCCTAATCTCCTTCCCTCACAAAAACAGGCTTTTCTTCCCCACACGCACATTTGACAATAATGCAACTGTCTTTTTCTAGAAACTCCATCTTGAAACCTCATAGTTGGGTTAGATACTTTCTGTATAAACTGATCATGGACCTTTTAAAATCTCCCTTTCAGGCTCTACTACTGAGTTCTAGTAACTGGCTTTGACCCCACCCTGCATATTATTACTCAGTTGCCTAGAGCGATGTTTACTTCCACATTGCTGGCCCCTTCTTGGTCGCCTACTCTTCTCTTCTGATGTTGTATCAGCTGTCATTGATTCATCCATTCATTCACTCTCTCTCTATAGATAGATAGATATAGATAGATATAGATATAGATATAGATATAGATATAGATATAGATATAGATATATTTGTCACGTGTATGTGCCCAAGATTGCATTATATATTATATGCTGGGGAGGTAATACAGCCCTAGCAAACTAATACAGGTGCTATATTCAGAATTTGAAAAGGTGAGGAGTAAGGTACAAAAAAGACTGCAAAGGAAGGACCAATGAGGTGGATGAAGAACCAAGGAGAGAAAGTCAAGTGAAGAAAACCAACTGAAGGAAGTTGATCAAAACAGAAGAAATGATGACCATGGCAATGCTGCTTGTAGATAAATATGACAAGGACTAAAAAGAGTCCTCTGAACTTGGCAATAAGGAGATCTTCGTTACAGGCAGTGTTGGTGGAATTATGGGGGAAAGCCAGTTTGAGTGTTTTCAAGAGAGAAAGAGGAACCGTGAGTACAGACAACTTCTGAGTTGTGGTCATGAACGGGAACAATGAAATGAAGGAAAGATGGTTCAATTTGCTTTTATTTTCACTTTGGAAAACATTAAAGTTTTTTTTTTTTCCTGTGTAAATGATCCTGTGCTGTCGATCATGAATGGTGAGAAGAAAGATGATCTTGAGGCCAGAGGCGCGGGGTCTAGTGCGTGAGTTAGAACATTATTGGCAAACACTGCTGCCCATTTTTAGAAATTATCTGTGTATTGAAAAAGCTCAGAAAAACTCTGATAATATATTCTCTTCTGTCCATTCTCGCAAACACTAAATGATGTATCTGATCTTATAAATGGCAAATTTGCATTTTCCCTGTAAAATATTTTGCTTCAGCGTGTGGTAAGTCACGCTGTCAGAGGCAAACTTGATCCATAGGCTGTTCTGCGGCCGCACCTGTGCACACAGCAGCCTCCGGGCCTCCGGCAGATTGCGCCTTTTTCCTATGAAAATTAAGAGTCATTTTTTCAGAAAACTCTAGATTTATGCCAGTGACAGAATACTGCTTCAAATTTGATGGATTAGGAACCTCAGTGGAAGCATTAATTCAGTGAACTAAAATGTTTGCTTTTCTCCAGTTTCAATTTAATCAAAACTTAAGAGCATGAAGAGTTGGAAATCACAGATTTCATGTTTTGCCATTAATTCTTATTAGACATTTGCCTTAGTGGAAGGGAGCAGCTCTGAGAAATAACATCATATTGAGCAAGAAATTGATGTAAAGGAAGTGACACTATGAAATAAGGAGACAATTTTTATTGTACAGACCAGAACTTGTTCCTTTCTTTCCCCTTCCTTAAAACACACTGATTTAAAATTAATATATATAAACACACACATGTAAACTTGTGTCTGTGTGTGTGTGTGTGCGCACACACGTGCATCTTATTGGTTCTGGTTCTCTGGAGAACCCGAGTCATACACAGTCTCTGTACTTGGAATAGAGATAGAAATATGATGAAGTTCAATGGGGCAGAAAAAGAAAACATTCCTTCCTATTGTGCCTTCACTCAAGCCTTTCTTTCTGCCCTGAATACCCCCTCCCCTCTGTACGTCCCCCGCACCTAGCCTCTATGCAGAAGGTGGCCGGGATTCAGTACCTGTTTGCTGCAGAGATGAATGCCTGGTGAAAGAGTGATGACCCTTTTGTTTGCCGAGCACACATTCTAGTGAAAGATATGGACGTGTGGACAAGGGATCAAGACTTCAAGGAAATAGCCCTGGCAACCCAACGTGGGAGGGCTTGGCCTTGCCCGAGGATGTCAGGAGAGGCGCCACGGGGCAGAGGAGAGGGTCGCCTGAGGGAAAGGAGGAAGGGTGCCCTGGGCAGAGGGAAACACCGAGCAAAGCCACAGCGGTACCAAAGTACACTTCCCATCCTGGGAATTGCCAAGCACGGGGCCACGGGACTAGAAACACATCTCTATCAGTCCCCTCACTCTCTCGTATATCCCATGTGGGATCAGTGGAAGGAAGCTGGCCTGAGTCAGGCCGTGAGCTGCAACTTCAGAAATGACGAGGAAATGACCAATCGCTCCAGTCACCACAGAGGGAAAGTGGCTTTGGCATAAGTGAAAAGAAGTTGATTGTCCTTAAACCACACACACACAAAAGTCTGGAAGATAGCACCCAAACTCAGGATTTTGGACTGGAGGATTTTGCAGTGCCTTCCACCTCCAAGATCTAATGCTCTGGGTTCCTGAAAAATACTTACTCTTCAAGGAACATATGGATTGATTTTTTTCAGGAGGTCACAGGCTGCAAAGTCTAGCAAGGAAAATGCTCATAGGGGTTGGAGGGAAAATGCTCACAGGGGTTGAAAGGAAAGGAGTGTAGCTGGGGACCCCAGGGAGAAGGAGGGCACCAGGAGCCACGTAAGAGACAGGGAGGAAGAGGGACTTCGGCAGGTCACACTCAGGAGACCTGGCGAGTGCTAAAAGCCAACAAAACTCCTCTTGGTGGTAGAAGTGAACTCCATGGAAATAGCACCCAGCACTTGTCATGCACCAGGACACGTGGCCTGTTGTTTTGAGCACCAGCTGCATCCTGGAACGTGGCGATGGAGAAAGCCAGATGTGCAGATGTCCCCAGAAACAGCTGCTTAATGGCAACACTTTCACCAGATGGAAATCAAAGAGTCAGAAGTCCACCAACAAGAAGGAAGGAATCAGAGACAGAGGGAAAGGATATCCAGGATTTGTGAACCTTTCCGTTGCTTGTGGCCTGCTCACGTCAAGTTTCCGCCTCCGTGTTCTGTGCGGCCTCATTTCTGCAACAGTTACAGCTGCAGGGCTGTAGCAGCTGCTCTTACATCTCAGATCTGCAGGACGTTAGAGGTGCGGTCATGCTAAGAGTTGGTATACCATGAAAATTGAGGCAACAGAATGCACTGGATGTGGGTTTGAATGTCAGCTCTGTCCGTCATTAGCACTCTGATTGTGAACAATTTGTTTAAATTCCTTAAATCTTGGTGTCCTAATCTATAAAATTGGTGCACTATTTGTATGCGCCTGTATTAGATTCCCAGGACTGTCATAACAAAGTCCCACAAAACAAGTGGCTTAAGACAACACACATTTATTCACTGGCAGTTCTGGAACTCGGAAGTCTGGAATCCAGATGCCAGGACAGCCAAGCTCCTTCTGGAGCACGCATCCTCAAACTACGGCCCGCGGGCCACATGTGGCTGTTTTTGCCCGTTTTTTTGTTGTTGTTGTTTGTTTGTTTTTTTTTTTTTTTTTTTTTTTTTTTACTTCAAAATAAGATATGTGCAGTGTGCATAGGAATTTGTTCATAGTTTTTTTTTAAACTATAGTCTGGCCCTCCAACAGGTCTGAGGGACAGTGAACTGGCCCCCTGTTTAAAAAGTCTGAGGACCCCTGCTCTGGAGGCTCAGGGGAGGAAGCTGGCCCCGCGCCCCTCTCCCAGCTTCTGGTGGCTGTGGGCAATCCTAGGTTGCTGGGCCTGCAGCTGTGTCACCCCAGTCTCTTTCTCCATATCCACGTGGCTTCTTCCCATGGTGCATTTGTGTCCAAACTCCCCCTTCTTTTGTATGGACAACAGTCCCTGGACCAGAATCCACCCTAATCCACTAAGACCTCATCTGAACTTGACTCCATCTGCAAATACTTTATTTCCAAATAATGTCATACATACAGGTTCTAGGTAGACATGAATTTGGGGGGGATCTATTTAACCCAGTAAGTACTTCACAGGATTATTTGGGTATTAAAAGAGACAACACTTAACATGTTTAGGGAGATGACTGGCACATATTTTGAGATGTATATTACATGTGTGTGTATGTGCATAGATATGTATATAATATCACACATTTCTCTCGCAGAAAAGCATGAATGAAACAATTATTCAGTGCTTCATAATAATATGAGTTTTCTCCTTTCAATTAATTTCCAAAGGTACTATCCAATTCCTGCTTCTCATTATCTGATGTTTATATTGGTGCCCTGAGCTTATGTGTCTATCTTTAGCCTTTCCCCCTCTATTTCATTGTAATTTAAAATATGATCATCCAAAACATTCCTAAAACGAAACTCTTATTCTTATAATTCACACTCACAGTGACTACTGTTGAATCGTACAGCAGTCAAGGTCATCAGATAGCTATGCTTCATTCCAGCTCATTTCACCTCCAGTCATATCTCTTAATTCCCATTCAAATCATAATAGTAGCTGACGTTTTTTATAAATGTAGTAACACAGGACAGATGCCATTCAAAGGGTTTTGGGTGCATTCTCTACCTCATCCTCACAGCTGTATATGGGAGAGGTGCACCTCTTACCTCATTTGCAGGTACAAAGATGAGGGACACACAGCTCCCAAGCATTAGGGTATGGACCAATCCCTCAACCCAAGTCCAGAGTTAAAACCTTTGATGCTAAACCCTAGATGCTTCTGTTATGATGCTCTCCTAGCAGAAACCTGCTTTTCCTCTGGCTCCACTGCTGCCTTTGAGCTGCATTTCACAGATAGAAAGCCCCTTTCTCTCTTTCTACCAACCTCTTAAAACCTCTAAGGGAGCACAGTTTCAGATTCAGATTCATTTCACCCACCTTACCCCAACGAATGAACACCCACAGCAATTCTTTTTAAACTGACAGTATATCTTTCCATCTAGGTCCTAAATACTTATAAAACACATATTTTTCCTGTTTTTTCAATTAGTTTCATGGTATCTAGTAAAGTTGTGACTATATAGAAGGCAGTTAAAATAATTAATACCTCTCAGGAGTATAAATTTCATGAAATATTAAACCATGCATTAACTTAATGCAGAATCCTTCAGAATTTAAATGTACTTAATTTCCAACTTTTTATGGTTTTATCTGATTTTGAAATGGGCACCTTTAATTATTCAGCAGCTGTTATCTATTAACTGAAAGCATCATAGTCCAATGAGCATAGCTATGTAAATTCTAATCTGCCCAGGATGGCTAGATTCGGCATATGCATGAGCTGTGCATACTTAGATGTACACATCTCTGATGTGGAGCTAAAATCTCACCCTGTTCTCTAAAATCCAGAAGTCACCCTTTTGTTCCTGTGGCTGTCCCAGCAAACATTTTATCTGAGCTACATCGTCCTGCATCCTTCCCCTCCTGTGCTAAGATAGAGAAAATAATGAATTCACAGCTTGGTTCCTGAGGGTGGTCTGTGCCCATCCTATTGAGCAGTTAACAAGACAAGACGGTGGTGCTGCTGATAAAGCTGTTATTTCCCTCATTCTGCCCAGGCGTGGTGCCCACCATGGAACATGGAAGATTAAACAGCACTACATTTTTAATGTCTTTTCACAGGGAATGTTGTTTCCCCTTAAATACAGAATGATGCTTTATATTCGCTTTACAACCCAAAGTATCTAATATATAAGACATTCATATTGGTTAAATCCAGTTATTTTGGGGAGAGTCTACATATCTTCCATGTCAAATACATACTCCTAACTTTGACTTGGAGAAACATTATTCCTTGCAGAGTAGTTAACACACGACACATCAAATTAGGCTCATAAAAATGCCTATATGGATCCAGGATTGGTTACCATCTCAGTCGATCTGGCCCTGGTTTCAATTTCTGGGAAAATCAGCTGAGATCCACCTATTAACTGTCACATCTTCTAACTGCCAAATTATGTCGCTGGTCGCAGGGAGGTTAGGGGTAGAGAATGAAGCTGCATTCAGAGTCATCACTGCCACTATGTAGACAGTGCCAGCCCAGATGGGTCACCTTCATAAAGACAGCATTCACTAAATGCTAGTAGTGAACAATTACAATGAGCTCCTTCTTTATTTACACCCTAGATACTAAAACACAAATTTAAGAAAAAGTTTATTTGATGATCAACTACTTCATAACTATAACTTCTGAGACAATCTAGTCAATGCAAGGAAAGGGCTGGATTAAGTAATTGCTAACTAAATTAATAAGCAGTATCATTTAATTTTTTTATGTATAAAACATGTAAGGTATATATGAAATTTATTCTTTGACCCAAGTCTACATTTTGGGGGATGGGGTGAATAGAGAAGAATCTCAGTCTTGATAATTTACTTATGAAATTCTAAATGAGGAGATGTCCAATAAATCAAGAAGTAGATCATCTAATATATATTGATCATCTATATATTCTAAAGATATTATTAGAGGACTGCATAACAAACAGCTGATATTTCCTGTAGATGATTCAGAGGAAGTAAAACCACCAAACCTTACAAATTTGCAACTTAAAGTGACTTCAAGGTTTTTGGCCTAGAGGACCAGGGGAGTGATGGGCATATTAGCTATAACTGGGAATCAAAGCGGAAATTTGGATTTGGGAAGGAGATGAAGGTAGATGTGCAACTCGGGACGTGACAAGTTAGAAAGGTAAGGCCATCAGCAGGGTGGAACTTGAGCTCAGGAAAGAGGTGTGGGTAAGAGTTGGGATCATTACAGCAGGTGAGATGGATACAGTGGCAGAAAATGAGATCTTCTAGCAAGGGTGGAGGGAAAGAGAAGAGAGTTAAGATAAGAGCCCGAGATACGGTCACGAGGAAAGGGAACCCACCAAGGAAACTGGTGCAGGGGTTTCAGAAGTGGGAGCAGAAAACAGAAGTATCCCATTGTTATAATTTGAACTTTCTCTTTTTATCTAAAAGACAACTTCGAATTTTGTGTTAAAATGGAGGTATAAATGCAGTGTGATTTCCCAGGTCTGTAACTACACTTACAAGTTCTTTGTGTGGCTGGGATAAAACAGGCTCCCAGTAAACATTTGGCATCTTAATTAATAAATACTAATCTTAAAATGATGGGGGAAAAAAAGAAGACAACTACGATGAAGCAGGGAGAGATGGAGCAGGGAAAGACGAGAGAAAACCCCAAAGCATAGACAATACTTCCACTGGCCTGTGGACATTCCCTGGACAGTAGGCAGTGTGCTCAACTAGGAAACAGGAAGAAAGAATTTCAAATGGTAACGATGGCAAACCAACTTGTGGGGTTAATGGTTTAGCTGATTGGACCATCATAAATCAGTTTGAGAGACAGTATTGTGTTGTGGACAAATACATGGTCTCTAAACTCAGGAAGCCCTGAGATAGCAATTTCTTCCTTTACAGCTCAATTTGTTCACCCACAAATGGGGTTTATGTCTGTCTCTTTAACTTGCCCACAAACTCTGCCTGTCTCTGTCTCTCTCTCCCTCCCTCTCTCTTTTCTTTCATGTAGTGTAACTCAAATAGAGTTGAATTAACAGCCCTAAAAGAAAATTTAGACCAAATTTTCCCTTTTAGAGAAAAAAGAGTTGCTGAACACATTTTAGATTGATGCAGTATATTAAAATGACAAATGGCACACTAAAATATCACCAGCTCCCAGGAGAGAACAATAAACTATCAAAGACACTAAATTTATACTGACAAAAACGCAACATATATAAAGTAAAAAAAAATTCTGAATTACTTTTAAATGACATGCTACAAACCTTAGCATAAATAACACCATAGACATGTTGTCCTTTGAAGTAGTGTATTTGATTCTTTATACTCAGTATGCCAATAAAAGTGCTTGGAACTAAAAAATAAAATTATTTACACAAATATACAATCTGCAAAGTTTAAACAATAATTTAAATGGAAAGTTTTTTCTTATGGCAATATATTTTACTTTCTTGATTGCATAAACATGTGCATTTGACTATTTTAGCAGCTTAAAGATAAATGAAAATATCACCACTGTGATTAAATAAAAACTTTTCCCTAGATACATTTTTGGAAGAAGTAATACATACTCTAGAGAGGTTATAATGCCTCTAAGATATTGCTTGCATTTTCAACACAATTAAATTTCTTATATTGCAAGAAATTCATATTTTTTCTCTAACATAGTGAGATATGTAAGTACTCATGAGGGTGTTTCTAAGGTAGATGAGAGCCTCAATGGAAGTTTTTCTACACACACACACACACACACACACACACACACACACACACACACACACATAAAACCATACTTGGGTCAGCTCCAAGAAGTGAGTAAATATACCCTGTTATGGACTGAATGTTTCTCTTCAAAAGCCATCTGTGGCAGCCCTAACCCAAATGCAATGGTACTAGGTGGTAGAGCCTTTGGGTGGTACTTAGATTCAGATGAGGTTATGAGGTAAAGTCCCCATGATACGAGTAGCACCCTTATAAAAACCGGAAGCTCATGTGAGGACACAGCAAGGAGGTGGCCATTTGCAAACCAGGCACCTTGATCTTGGACTTCCCAGCCTTCAGAACTGTGATAAATACATGTTGCTTAAGCCACATGATATACTGATATAGCAGCTCAAGTGGACACAGACACCTGTTACAGCCAAATATTTTTATTTTTACATTGCAATAATGTATTTGAAGCTTTAGTAATTGTTAGAAACTCAAACTCTTTTGTTGAGCTCTAGGAGTCATTCAACTACTTCTTCACTGTTTGATGCTAATGCTGACCTTCCTTATTGCTCAACACCTTTGCTTCCATTAGTAATGGGAACTATTTCCTGAGAGAGATAAAATTACATAGGTTGCCTTTCTGAGGACAGTTTCTTTCAATGTCTACAGAATTTTTTTGTGTGTTATTTCTTTCATAAAGAATAAGCTAGATGGTCTATAGGAAGGGTTTCTTATAGTAGTGCATATGTCACAGGCATGCAAAAAACATTGTGTTTGTGTATATGTGTATGTTTTTTGGGTGTGGGTGTTCATTTTTTTAGAATTTTTGTTGTTTCTATCACTTTGAGTGCCTCAAATTGGTCATGACACCAAGAAAAACATGGGATTTTCCTGTCTGGTCTTATTTTTCCATTGACATTCAAAAACTAAACACACAAAAAGTTTCTTCATAAAAACCCAACTCAAAGTTAGTCATGGATTATTCAAATAAAAAATTAGTCTTTGCTCCTTTAGAACTGAAAAATGGAATCTGACTGCTTACTTAGACTTTAGTGTCCTTATACCTACAATAGTTATTAGCAATTTGTCATTTTAATATACTGCATCAATCTAAAATGTGTTCAGCAACTCTTTTTTCTCTAAAAGGGGAACAATCTGCTATGCATAATGCGCTTATTCATTTAGGACACTTAAAAATAGTTGCTGACAAGTGGCATTTATGGTTACCAAAAGAATTAGGCAAGAAACTTTGAGCAACTATTGGTAAGATTATGTTATACTCTAGTAAATGGTATCTGTATACATGTGGAATAATTTCTGTGAAGGTGAATTTGTGTACTCTAAAAAGTATATGAAAATTTTATGATAGGATATCAAACAGTTAAGAATATGGACAAAGGAATGGAGAGGCCATATCAACCCATTTCTGAAACACTTGAATCATATTTGATCCTTCTTTTTAGTTATTATTTTCATATCTATTTTGACAAGTTCTATTATTTTTATAATGCATTTTTCTGGTCCATTTATTCTCTCATTCATGCACATTCTCCTCTTGCCTTTACTTGCAGTTCCTCTTCTTCATCCTCACTCTTAGCCAAGAGATGTGCTTCAATTAGTTTTGGAACCAGTAAGAGAATCACATCTCCCATCACATCTCCCATTCCCTAGATTGCAGGTTCTCAACTCTCTCTGTGCACCACGATCTCTGAGGCATCTTTGAAAACTTCCCTGGCCCCACTTCAAATCACCATCTTTATAGGTAGGTCCTAGATATTAGAATTAAAAATAAACTCTCCCTAGATGATCTTGCCATGCAGCCAGGATTGAGAACAACTGCTAGAGATCGTCCTAGCTGAGGCCAAACCTTTCGAAGAGGCACCAGATCTCATCGTGATGTGCATGCTAAAAGACACGCTCAATTGAGTTTCCTGCCTTACCCCAGTGTCACCAGTTTTTCTCTCCCAAATAAATTATCTTTGTCACAATACACACTGGCTGTTATTTCCCCCATCAATTCAAAAAACACCTCCTAATTTATCTTCTTTCTGCAGCGATCTTCCCATTTATCTCCTCTTTACAAAAAATCTCCTTTAAAATGCTTTTTATATTTTCTTTGTCCATTTGTATTTCCCACTCTGTTTGGAACCCAATGCATGAAGCCTTGCTCCCCAAAGTTCACCAAAACTACTAAGCTCCATACGTCTAAATGCTGTGGTCAATTCTCAGTCATTATCCTGCTGACGGAGCAGCAGCATCCGCATAGTAGATCAATCTCTCTTCCTTGAAAATTTTTCATCACCTAGCTCCCAAGAAAAGTGGCCTACACTCTCTTCCTTTCCTCCTGGCTGCTCCTTGTGGTTCTACCGCATTTCCCTGAATGCTTCATATTGAGATTCCTCAGGACTCAGTCCTTAGACTTATAGTTTTATCTAATCGTAATTTCCTACATCATTTTATCCACTCTCTGGGCTTTTGATACCATCTGCATGATTATGAGTTTCAGATTTATATATCTAGCCAGCACGCCAGCACCTCTCTTATTCTTACTTCCTAGAAACATTCCTAATGTAGCTAATGGCATTTCATTCCTCTAGTTGTTCAGGACAAAAAAAAAAAAATATATATATATATATATATATATATATATATATATATATACAATCTTCCAATTGCTCAGTCCCTATAGTAGGTAGGATTTGGCCCCCAATATTTTACAGTTTAGTGTTATGCCTGGGGATATGCTACAGTATCTGGGGAAAGGGAATGATGGTTACTAGTGAGCTGGCCTTAGATTAGGGAGGTTACTCCGGTGAGCCCAGGGAAATCACATGGGCCCCTAAAAGGAGACGAGGAAGGCAGACGGTTCTGTCAGAGAGGTGCAAGGATGAAAAAAGAAACAGGCAAAATGTGCAGCATGAGAACAATCATAGTACTCGCGCTGGATGCATCGTGGCTGACTTGAAAACAGAGGAGGGGGCCGAGGTCTGAGGAATATAGGTGGCCACTGGAAGCTGGGAACATCAAGGGCAGTTCTGTTGAGACCCTGATTTCATTTCAGTGAGACCCGTGACTGATTTCTGACCTACAGAACTGTAAGATAATACACTTCTGGTGTTTTCAACTAGTAAATTTGTGATAATCTGTTCTATCAGCAATAGAAAATCAATACACTCCCTACAGCCAGTTAATCAGCATTTCCTATCGGCTCTATCCTAAAAATATATGCATAAATTGACTATTTCTCACCACACCCTTGTTCCATTTTGGTCCACACTGCCACTATCTCTCGCCTCACTTGCCGCTGGAGCCTCCTAACCAAGGTCTCTGCTTTTGCCCTCAAAATCCTTCAGTCAGTCCAAACACAGCAGCTGGGCTGGTCCTGCTAAGTCGTCAGTGGCATCGGGTCTTTCTGCCGCTTGAAATCCTCCACTGGTGTCAGAGCTCCCCACGCAGGACAGCCAGAGCCCGTGAATGGCCATCCAGACTCCCCCTGCTCCGGCTCCTCCCCTGCTCGTCCCTTGTACGCACTCTGCTCCCCTGCGCGTTTGTCTCGCTGTCCCTCCAGCATGCTGACATGGCCCAGGGTACAGGCATTTGTACCCCGCTGAAATGCTCACCCCCAGATATCTGTGTGATTAACTCCCTGTGGCCTTGAGGTGGTCTCCTCAGCATTGATCGTTCTCTATCATACCAAGCATTTACCCCATCACTCATGGTCACCCACACCAGACAGCTGGGCATCGGACAGGCAGAGATTTTGTCTGCTTCATTCACAGTTGTCTTTCACATGATAAAGCCCCAGTCAGTATTTGATGAAATAACGCACTTCTCCCGTGGAATATGATTCTCAGTCAGTTTGTTCTTTTGCTCCTATTCCCGCTGCAATGATCCTACCCCTACTCTCCCTTCTCACATGGAAATTTCATCAGTAGGCTCTCAAATGGTGTGTTTGTTTCCAGCTCTCAGTATCAGCCTTTAATCCATCCTATAGATAAACACCCCTGACTGAGCTTCACTAGAAATCATCTGTAGTACATAAATGCTCTTTTTAATAATAGCTGCCTCTTGGTCTCTGGGTTTATTACTTTACTACTCCAGATTGCCTTTTAACTCAAACCTAGACGTTATTTTGTACTGCAGATATTTTGCCTAAGAAACTTTATAACTTTCCCATTAACTTTTTGTGTATTCATCAAATCAGTACAGAATTTAAGTTTAAAGACCTGCTTTCCAATTTACGTTTGCTGTGACAACTACTCTCTGGTGAGCTGGGACAAGATGGCTTTAATCTCTTTCACTTGACACTGCTGGAAGGCATGAGAGGGGCAGGAAGGAGCAGTGAACCCAGTGGACAGTGAACCCTGCCCTCAGTATGCTTACAGAGTCACAGAGGAGATGGCCATTAAGTGAATAGCTACAAGTGAGAAGAATAATAAAATGGGATCTAGGAGTGCTACTGAAAGCTGTCTGGAGATTGTGATATGGCGGCTGAGATTCAATTCCTTCATAGCTGAAGTAACAGGATTAGACCAGATGACATCTTAGGTACATCCCAAATCATAGATTCTTTGCTGTCATTGCCATTAAAAAAAATATATATATATATATGTCTATATCTATATATCAGAACTTCTCAGTGTAGTCTAGTTTAACTAGCAAGCCCACAAAAAACCATGAAAAGAACTACTTGAGTCTTCCTGTTATGCATAGTTATTATTGTATATAATGTGCTGTCAGTTGTCTTAGATATAGATCTGCAATCCCTATTTGAAAGGCTTGGAAACACATATGCCACGAAATTAATTATTTCTTTCCAAATTGCACAGGTTAAAAAATATTAATAGGTCAGGGAAAGTTTTACCATTAAACAAGCTACAAAAAAAATGGTTTCATAGTGTTTTAGATCTCAAATTGTGGTTAATAGATTGTGAAGAATGCTTATTTTAGATCAATTCAACCACTGGTTTTAGAGCCAATCAAGATAAATTGATTTATATCTATTTCTTTGAAGCCTTCTCCATGTATGCCAAAGGTGGAATACTTCTCTCACACGAGAACTTGGGAAAGTAGATGATGAAAACAAAAAGAGAAAAATCCATACATAAAAATACATGAAAGGTGAAAAATGTAATAGTCTTGTGAAGACAACGGAAATTTGGATTTGGTATCCTTAGAAAAATGTGATTCCACAAGCCAGCTAACTTTAGGGGATAAAAAAATTGACTCCCATGCTGAGAATTTTGGGGGGAAGTGAGTTTACTTTGTATCTATCTGTATATGAACTAATAATTAATGCATTTTGCAGTCCAGTATATCATCAAAAATTCATTGGTAAAAAAATTTCATTATCAATTTGAATAGACAATTTGAGAGAAAATCAGTTGCTTTTCAGATGGGTATTTTTAGAAAAATAAATGCAATAAATTGCATAAATTGGCAACATTTTATATTATTTTTCATTTTACTAGGAGATAGGACTTTTAATGATGTTTTATGGAATAAGCATTTTTTTCTTTGAATATTTCAGACAATGAAAAGAAAGCTGCCTCTAATATTTAAAGGGAATTTTATCTCCCATATTCCCATCAAAACATAGCAAGCAATATAAAACATGAGAAACCACATCAACAAGCGTTTTTCTGTTTTGTCACGTACCTTCTTTGTCATTGTGGTGGATAATTGCATCCTGTATCATGTCAGCAAGGTTAAAGTGAACTTTCTGGTTCTTCCCATGCTTCAGCCTTTTCAAGAATCCTTCTTGCTTCTGAAAAGCCTTCTCCCGTTCATAGTAGGCCTTGATTTGCTCACAGCGCATGCGCTTCACCAGACGCTGCCTTTGGCCCAGAGGAAGGGACTCCAGCAGGCACTGGTCAATTTCCATTTCATGAGATCGAAAAACGTTACATAGCTGAAAGCAACCTGAAAGAAAAGCATGTGGAAGTCAATGGACCTATTATCATAACCAGTATAGTAGCACTACAAAGTATACTTGATTTTATATTACCCATTGCACAAGTCATAAACTCATTTGATTCTCTTTGCATTTAATATAAATACAAAGACATTTGTACAGACTGGGGAGAAACAGAGTTAATGTCTTACTCAATATTTCAAAGTGTTCTATAGATTCAGTGCAATCCCTATCAAAATACCAACATCATTTTGCACAGATTTAGAAAAAATAATTCTATGCTTTGTATGGAACCAGAAGACCCCATATAGGAAAAACAATCTTAGGCAAAAAGAACAAATTGGAAGGCATCAATTTATTAGACTTCAAGCTGTACTACAAGGCTATAGTAACTAAAACAGCATAGCATTGGCACAAGAAGAGACATAGACCAATGAAAAAGAATTGAGAACCCAGATATAAAACCACCCTCATATATCCATATGATCTTTGACAAAGCCGACAAAAACATACTCAGGGGAAAAGAATCCTTATTCAATAAATAGTACTGGGAAAATTGGATAGCCACATGTAGAAGACTAAAACAAGATCCACACCTTTCACCTCTCACAAAAATCAGCTCACGATGGATAACAGACTTAAACCTAAGGCATGAAACTATAAGAATTCTAGAAGAAAATGTTGAAAAAACTCTTATTGGCCTAGGGAAAGAATGTATGTAGAAGATCCCAAAGGCAAACACCGCAACAACAAAAATAAATAAATGGGACCTGATCAAATTAAAAAGTCTCTGCACAGCCAAGGAAACTATCATGAGAGCAAAAAGACAACCTACAGAATGGGAGAAAATAATTGCATGTTATATATCCAATAAAGGGCTAATAACTAGAATCTATATAGAACTCAGGAAAATCAGCAAGAAAAAATCAAACAAGCCTATTAGAAAGTCAACAAAGGATATGAACAGAAACTTTTCAAAAGAAGACAGACTAATGGCCAGCAAACATATGAAAAACTGCCAAAGGTCCCTAATCTTCAGGGAAATGCAAATCAAAACCACAATGAGATATCACTTATCTCCAGTAAGAATGGCCTTTATAAAAAAAATCCCCAAACAATAAATACTGGCATGGATGCAGAGAAATAGGAGCACTCATACATTGCTGGTAGGACTGCAAACTAGTGCAACCTCTGTAGAAAGAAATATGGAGATACCTCAAAGAGATACAAATAGAACTACCATTGGATCCAGCAATCCCATTACTGGGCATCTACCCAAAGGAACAAAAGACATTCTGTAGAAAAAAACATTTGCACTAGAATATTTATAACAGCAAAATTCACAATTGCAAAGATGTGGAAACAGCCCAAGTGCCCATCAATACACAAGCAGATTAATAAAATGTGGTATATGTATACTATGAAGTTCTACTCAGACACAAAAAACAATGGTGATCTAGCACCTCTTGTACTATCCTGGATAGAGCTGGAGCCCATTCTACTAAGTGAAGTTTCACAAGAATGTAAAAACAAGCACCACATGTACTCGCCATCAAATTGCTATTAACTGATCAATGCTTAAGTGCACATTTAGTAATAACATTCATCAGGTGTCAGGCAGATGGAAGAGAGGGGAGGAGGGGATGGTTACATTCACACCTGATGGGTGTGGTGCGCACTGTCTGGGGGATGGAAATGCTTGAAGCTCTGACTCAGGTGGAGCAAAGGCAATATGTAACCGAAACATTTGTACCCCTGTAATATGCTGAAGTAAGAAAAATATTGCATGGTAATAAAACAAATGATAGAATTAGATATAGATACACAGTCTCGCCTAACATAATTACTTACAATTCATCCTTTCCTATTTCTTTAATGCATACCAAAGGCCTATCTGTTTTACCTTTGTGTTAAACTCATCTGTCTAATTGAATAATCCTAACTAAACTTTACACTTTAAATTTTGGCAGAAAGACATTGCAAGTTTTTAACAACACCATAATATAATTATTTTCGCCTATCCTGTTGACAAATTATGACTCTGTTAATTTAGTGTAATAGAATGTATATATGCTATCAATTGTTTATACAATGCAGTAATCATTTTTCACCAATTTATTGTTGAACCTTTTTCATCATGATCAGTGACATTCGTTTCCAAGACCTAGTTATACTTAATTATAACTATGATTAAGTATAAAGAAAAATTATGATTAAGTATAAAGACTGAGAGATGGCACAGAGATTTTTATTTTTGCAACTCAAAATCATGAATAGAATTTTGATTCTGTGGTCTTTGTTTTATTTCTACAGTGATTAACAAACTGAATTTCCTGTTCTGAAATTGACAACATTCACTTTCTTTCAAGATGCTATTTCTCATTAACACCATTTTAAAGTACCTGTAATGGAACTGTACAAATACTTACATTTACCACCAGGTTAAAATTTTACTATTGCCAGACAATTAATGTTAAAACACTGAAAAATGTAGAATCTGGCTCACAAATACAGATTCAGATGAGTGTTATGTTCTTAAGATATTTATGACATAGGTCCCCAAGCAAGTTTAAGTAATTTTTCCTGCACAAAATGTGGTTGACCATACGTCATAACTGAAAAGATTATATACTAAGGGTCTGCTGCATCTTTGGATAGGTACCCCTTAATGGGGTACTTAATGTACCCCATTTAGATACTTAATGTATCTGCAAAAGTAATGTTATAAGTATCAACTAGCTACATGTAAAATGTCCCCTTTCCAATGACCTAAACACAAATAGACAACAGCACTTCTGAAATAACGGTAAATTGCTCTGGAGTACGTTTATTTGATAAAAGGCATGATCACTGCCACAAATCAATCGACCCAGAGAGCTCATTAATAAATAAGAAATGTCTTCCGCCTTCAAATCTGTTTAGAAAACTGTACTAGGTTTGATTTATTGACTTTGATGCTCATGACACTTTGACTTCTGTGACTTTCCTGGCTTGTCATTAGGTGCCCAGGGAATCATCAGAACCACAAAGAAACTTAAAAACGTAAAACAACTTGCAGAGTGTCATGCGCTGATTAGCAAGCAGTTGACGGTTGAGGATAATCTAATAAACACAGCAGTCCTCTCATTTTTAACTCTTAAGAAGGGTCTCGTGGTGAAATTTCAATTAACTTTTAAGGAATCTTCTGTGACAGCTCATGATTCATTGAATAATCTCTCACAGGCTATCAAAAAGGAGTGCCAAGGGTTGCTCTTAAATTAATTTTCTTATTGCCCCTTATGATTTGGAAATCAAGTAGTGTGGTTGTGAAATTTCAAATCCATAAATGTATGAAATATTGATTTTCTTGTTAAATAATTTTTCATGCTTTGATTTTAAATAGTCTGCAAATTGATCATTTGATTATCTGAAAATGTATTGGGCATTGTGACTTTTTAAAAAAAATTTAATTATAAGTAGATCAGCTATGTCATGTACACATGCATCTATCAATCTATAAGACAACACACACTAAAAATAACAGATTTGTGGAAAACACAGGTTTGAAGCAGTCTACTCGAAACCTATGGAACTTTGTAACCAGAGCACTAAGAATGACAGTAATTAATTAATATCTCAGGTGATGACATGGACATCCCAGGTAGGCGGGTGGTGATGGCTGCAGGAAGAGGCATGTGATACTGAGCTGCACAGGGTCAGTGTGCTCCTCTCAGACAGGAGTCCTGGGTGCAGGCACACATCTTTAATTGTTGTATAATGGAGTGACAGGGTTTTATCTGGAAGCAACTGAACTGAAGGCTGTACCCTAATAAAGACTGTACTTCTTCTCCCACTATTCTTGTATTCTTTGCCTAGAAAAAAACACACGTGAACTAACACAACTTCAATATTGTATAAGACTTCATTCTCACAATCATACATGAGTTAATGGTATTACAAAGACACATGCAGCAAAACAGCATATTTTCATTGTTGTGGCAGAAATTGACTAGCTCTCTATAAAACCAGTTTTTCCTATTCCTCGACACAATAGTAGACATGATTTTTTAGCTCCCCATGCTTGCAACTACTCCTAGCATGGCCAATTGCAAGCTCCCAATGTGATGGGGAGAGCTGCGCATAATCGGCCCTTGGCAGTCAGTGCATCACCGCATCGGCTACACAACCCCAGGAGTTCAGCCTTTCACTCACCAGAAATATCAATAACACATATTCATGAATGACTTCCAAGGCATGTTTGAAGCAGACAGTATTATGACCCACTTCTCAAGTGTAAATAACTATAGATATAACAGACTTCATCTAAGATGTTTAACTGATTTAATCAAGCTATAGTTTGAGTTACTGTAGGAAGTAGATAAGTAACTCACATACTTTAAAATTTTGAATCATCACCTCATTCACTTATAGAAGGCAATGCAAAAAGGAAAGACTAGTGAAATTAAAGTCAACTGGGTTTCCACTCTTAGATATATTTCTTATCTGTGACTTTGAGCAAAGATTTTTTTAAAAAACATTTTTAAAAGGAGCTAATAAGTCAAGTGGCTGATATATTTAAAAAATGGGAGGTAGTTTGTAAAAAGAGTCTGGCACGAAGTAAGTAATCAATGCATTGTGACTGTTATTACAGCAGTAACGTTGTCAGGACCTGTGTCCCAAGTGCTGCTATGGAGTGTGTGAAGAAAACCCAAGGGAGGGACTCCATTCTACTGACACTCCAAAGCTCTCCCCCGGTTTATTTTTTATTTGGTTCTCCAGTGAGCCAGGAGTGTTCCAGATGCAAGACCACTACACTTGCTGGTCCTTTTGCCTGAAATGCTCACCTCCCCAACAGCTAAAGAGGGTGGTTAGCACCCACCCTTCCTCCAGCTTGTCACTCAAAATCCCCTTTTCATAAGACTTTCACAGGACAGTTTCTATTTGCAAATGTCCCCTGAAAAATTCTTCCATACCTACTTCTTGCTTTATTTTTCTCCTTAGTATCTATCAGTCTGCAATATACTTATTTAATGTCAATTGCTGCACTTAGATCATACATTGTACTTATACCAATACTAATCTGTTTCCTAAAATATTTATACCATGTATTTTCCTATTTGTCTGTGACCGCTCATGAAGGCAGGAAGTTGGGCTGCTTTTTCCACTGCTTATCCTCAGCATCTGGAACAGTAGGTATTCAATAGTTTTGTTGTTGTTGCTTTGTGGTTGAATGGCATTGTTGAATGAACCAATAGACTGTTGGCAGGTCCTTTATTAGGATCCAGTACTCAACATGTGGCAGATGTATGCTTATTACTTTTGCTTTTACAGGAATGCAAGATGACATTGTGCTCTCATCTAACTTTTCTTTCTTACAGAATTATCTGGCCTGTGGCAACATAATCAAGTGCCTACTTGTACTGATTTCCTTATCTACAGTGTTACTTTTTTTTTTTATGGGGAGGGAATCCTATGTATTTGGCATTTTGCAATTCTAGATACAAATTTACTGCCAGAAGTTCCTGCCCAGCAAATGTGCATCAACATATGACTAAACTTGAAAGCCAGCAAACAAAATATAGAAAGGAGAAGGCAAAAATGTATATTTAGAAATAAATATATGACCTATCATAAATAAAATAATAGTTGCCACACACTTTGTTTTGTAGGGCCCTATGCACAATGTCATGACCTGGGAACATTACATTATAGCAAACCAGAAATATAAAGAATAAAATTAAGAGGAAAATGTATTAAAAAAAATGAACTCTTGAAATTATTCTGCTGTACAACTGCCAGAAATGCCTCATTTCGAATGGAATGTTAATCTTTATATGGCCATAGTACAATGAGTGTTCAAGATTTTTACACATATCTCTCCATGATTGCCAGATTAAGAAACCAAAACATTACTAAGAACATAGAATATTTGGTCTTAAGAACATTTAGAAATATTTGCATCCAATTTTCAGGGAACACACTTCTTTTTCATTAATTCATAAATGATTTATGAGATTGACTATGTCTTAGGCCACAAAGCCCAGCAAAACTCAACAAATACTGAAGAACTGAATTTACACAGGCATTTCCTTAACATAACTGAAAATGGATATTAACTACAGAAATGGAATCACATTTCTCAATATGTTCAGAAACTTACAAAGCCAATTCTAAATAAAGCATGGTTCAAAGACAAAAACATCATAGAAGTAATAAATTTTAGAATTGGGCATTGGAAATAAAATTTGCATCACAATTTTGTGGATGAAACTAAAGCAATTGATAGAAATAAATTATAGCTTTAAATACATATTTGGAAAGAGTACGTTTTGAAATCAATAGGCAAAATATTTGGTATATAAAGTTAGAAAAGAACAATAAAAGAAGCCCAAACAAAAAAGAAAAAAGAAAATATACAGTAATGGGGACATGAATAAATAGAAATAAAACAAGGAAAGATAAAAATGAAGAAAGACATGAGAAATGGACACTATCTAGAAAAATACAACTTACAAAAAGCGACTCAAGAAGAAATAGAAAATGAATAGATTTTTAATCATTATTTAACTAAATCAATTATAAAAAATCTATTGACCAGAAGCAAAAACAAACAAAGACTAAACAAACAACAAAAACAAAGAAACTGACCCAGACAATTTTACTAGTCTTTACCCGCATTTTTATCCCATTTTTCCAGAGAATAAAAAAAAGATGAAATTACCTCAAATCATTTTCTGATATCAGCATAAGCTTGCTACCAAAACCAAATGAGCACATTACAGAAAGAAGAGTTACAGGTCCATCTAATATATAAATACACATACAAATAGCCTATATGCATGCATATTAGCAAAATGAACCCAAATGCATAGTTTTTCAGTGGAAGGAAAGAATGGCTTATCTTAAAACATCTAGTAATCTAAGTTACTATTTTATTTCATTTATTTATTTATTTTTTAAATTTCAGAATATTACAGAGGTACAATGTTTAGGTTACATATATTGCCTTTGCCCCATCCAAGTCAGAGCTATAAGCATGCCCATCCCACAGACAGTGTGTACTGCATCCATTGGGTGTGAATATACCCATCTGCTCCTCCTTCCTCCTACCTGCCTGATTCCCAATGCATGTTATTACTATATATGCACAGAAGTGTTGATCAACTAGTCCCAATTTGATGGTGAGTACATGTGATGCTTGTTTTTCCATTCTTGTGATACTTCGCTTAGTAGAATGGGTTCCTGCTCTATCCAGGATAATACAAGAGGTACGAGATCACCATTGTTTTTTGTGGCTGAGTAGACTCCATAGTTTACATATACATTTTATTAATTCACTCATGTATTGATGGACACCAAGTTACCATTTTAAATTCTGTTTAAAATTCAGGAAAAGAAAGTCCTCTACTGTTGCTTCTATTCTTCCTCAAAATGAGGTGTAAGCACAGGGAAAAAAGGAAAATGAATAATGGGCATAAAATGTGGGTAGGAAAAGGAAAAAAATCCATTATCATTGTAAATACTGTTACCTACATAGAAAAACCAACACAGCCCATGAATCAGCTATTAGTCCATACTTTCACTGAATACACACAGAATATTAGCTACATTTTCAAACCTAACAAATGATATTTCATCTCACTAACATACAGGGAAACCTAAAATAGATGAAAAATGTCAGTGATTGAGAAAGTTGATAAACGTCATTGCTATTGAAAAGCAAATTGGAAATACATAGTAAAATGAAAGATGTATCTCTCCTTCACCAAGATATGTATCCTAGAAACCTCTTGAAATATATTGCAAATAAAGATAAACAAATGAAAAATAATATAGCATGCAATAAAAAATTTCAGGTAATAAAAATAAACCTTTTAAACAATCCCCTCCCTTATTTTTAGAGGAAAGATGTCCATTTTGCCACCTTCTTCCTTCAATATTTTCTATGTGTGGCATTGGTAGAGAAATAGACACTTAGATCCATGGAACAAAATAGAGAATCCAGAAATAGTTTCACACAAATACAGCCAACCGATTTGTGACAAAGGTGCAGAAGCCAGTCAGTGGAAGGAACAGACCTTGCAACAAATGATGCTGGAGCAACAAGGGGAAGGATTTTTTTCATACATGCAAAATTTATACAGATTGCACATACTAATTATGTAAGTTTTCAAAAATAGAAAATAATAAAAGCACAAGAAATAATAAAACATATATGAAATAATAAATGTGGACTATTATTTTACATCATATATAAAATTAACTCAAAATGGATTAAAGACCTAAATATAAGACCTAACTATAAACCCCCTAAAAGAAAACAT
Organism: Microcebus murinus; assembly: GCF_040939455.1. NCBI lineage: Eukaryota > Metazoa > Chordata > Mammalia > Primates > Cheirogaleidae > Microcebus > Microcebus murinus. The sequence goes on from NC_134116.1 coordinate 9,409,473, forward strand.
AAAGGAAAATCTTCATATGATTATACTTGGCAATGAATCCTTCAATATGACACCAAAAGCACAAATAATAACAGCAAAAATAGACCAATGGGGCTTTGTCAAATGTGAAAACTTTTGTGCATCAAGGGAAACAATCTACACAGTGCAAAGGCGACCTACAGAATGGGAGAAAATATTTGCAAATCATACATCTGATAAGTGGTTAATATGCAGAATACACAAATAGTTCTTACAACTCAACAACAAAAATCAAATTTCATGGTTTAAAAATGGGTCAAAGACTTGAACAGACATTTCTACAAAGATGACATACAAATGGCCAACAAGTATATTAAAAGATGCTCAACATCATTAATCATCAGAGAAATGCAAGTCAAAACCACAATGTGATATCACCTCATACTCACTAGGGTGACTACTATCAAAGAAATAGAAAATAAAAATTGTTGGTGAAGATGAGAAGAAATTGGAATCCTTGTTCACTGTTGGTAGGATCATAAAATGGGAGAGCAACCATGGAAAACAGTATGGAGGCTCCTCAAAAACATTAAAAATTGAACTATCATAATATCTGGCAACTCCACTTCTGGATATACATTAAAAAATAAAAACAGTGTCTCAAAGAGATATTTGCACCCCTGTGTTCCTAGCAGCACTATTCACATTAGCCAAGAGGTGGGAGCACCCCGAGTGTCTGTAGATGAGTGGATAACCAAAATGTTGTCTACACACACAATGGAATATCAATCAGGCTTAAAAATGAAGAAATTCCTGTCGCATTCGACAATGTGAATGAATGTTGAAGACATTATTTTAATGAAATATACCAGTCACTAAAAGATAAATACCATAGTATATGAGGTATCTAAAGTAATCTAACTCTTAGAAAGTAGAAATGGTGGTTGCCAGGGACTGAGGGAAAAGGGGAGTTGTTGTTTAATGGGTACAAAGCTTCAGATCTGGAAGACAAAACCATTCCGAAGATCTGTTTCACAATAATGTGAATATACCTAATAATCCTGAACTGTACACTTAAAAATAGTCGAGATGGTATATTTTATGTTGTGCTTTTTTTAACAACAGAAATTTTTTTAAAAAAAGTAATGACACAAATAGCTGCATAGCACAGCTTTAAAAACATACATACCTAGATTAAGTATTACACAAAAAATTTGGTAGTAAATTTGTTATTTATACCACTTTATAAAAATATTTGCTATGAATTTTGAGAGCCTGATTGTTGTTCAAGAAAAGAATCCTGCATGCAGGTGCAGCACACACGCGCACACACACACACACACACATATTGATATCTTGCTCTCGACTTCTCTTCTAGCAGAAGTTTTATTCTCAGAATCCATTGTTAGAACAAGCTTCCAGAGATTTCTTACTGCACATACAATGACAATGAAACAAAAGAACAATGAGGATTCTCAAAGACAAGAGTATAATCAATTTCAGCATACTCCCCCAGAGCCTTAAAAAAACTCTCCTCAGGCATCGAAGTATTTAGAAAGTGCTAGATTTTAACATCTTTGTAATCAAGCTGCAGGTCCCTATCCCACTTCCCTTTATTTCTTTTAAGCAAAAGAAATTACATTTGGGCAAGATGTAGATGTTATGCTCTAAACTAAGCAGTTAGATCTACAACACCTCTCTCCCATAATCCTGCATTTAAACACTTCTTTAAAAGATGGAGAAATAAACCATTTATATAAACATGAACAATTTAAATTCCACTCAAGAAAATCAGCAATATTTTTCATCTCACTACTTTGGAACTATCGCTACGTTTTTTAAAATTATGTATCAAGAATTCATTTCTTGGTTTTCCTTGGGTATTTTTTTCTAGTGAGAGAATATCCTAAATGTTTTCTTTTTAAATTAAAATGGAAATAAAACACATGACATAAAAATCACTGTATAACCGAAACTATCTTTATTTTTGCACACCAATCTATGCTCTTGTATGCTTAATGTTTCCCTATGCTTAGTATTTCTTTAATAACAAGTGATTTTCTTTGTGATAAGCAGTTTTCAGTGAATATAGATTTACAGTCATAATTTCTTCCGGGATTCGTTTCAGGATAATAATGTAATAAAAGTGAAGACTGTCACTATGATGTGATGTTGCTGGCTCGTTCTCCCAGTGGACCCAAATGTCTAGTCCAACCTGGGGCTTATGCTATGAATGCTATGTCTTGTTCCACAAATGGTTCCAAAATCGTGTCCATGTGCTAATGCCCCAGCACAAAGATTGACACAGAGCTCCAAAGGACCGGGTTCCCTTTCAGAGGCAATCCGCTACATTCAGGATGGGGAGCGCCTGCTGACTGGGACTTCTGCCTTTTGTACCAAGTGCCTGGTGCCAAATCCTCACTCAGCTACTTGCTAGTTGCACGAATTTCGCCAAATTGCATTTCCTCTCTGTGTCCCAAGTCTCTTTCAGAAGGAGGACTCAATGATAAAATGCATGTGAAGTATCAGGCAAGGGTCTGGCACATCCTGTCTTAGCTGTTGTCTCATCAGATACACACTTAAGGAGGACTTCTCTGGAAAAGTCCAGCCCCTTTATAGGGGGTTCAGATTAGAATTGCCTACTGATGGCTGTTAGATGCATGGCACATTGTGGACTCCAAAGACTGTCTTTTCCTGAACGTCCCGACCATTCCCCATTCACCGTGCTCCCACTACTGGGTTTCTTCAAGATTTGGAAATGCTAATTGCCCCTCTGTTCACTCCAAGAGAGGATGATACTTTGAAATTAAAACTGTCTCAGACAAGCTTAAATTCCTGGCCCAAACAGGCTGTATCTTGAGAGAGAAATTCTCCTTAGATTTATACTCAATAAAATAAATTTAGACCCTCTACCTCAAATATACATTTTTGAACTTTCAAATGTTGGATAATCTGCTCTGAATCCACATCTATGTATTTCATCCCTAATCAACATTTTCAGTCCTGGTTGGAAGAAACTCAGCTTACTATTTCTGCCAGACGAGGTATTTAGTAGACAAATTCCCTGGTGCTCAGAACAGGATACTCATCAGCTTCAACAATCTGCTTCTCTCTCCAGAAACATAAGCCCCGCTGGCTCCAGCCATGCGACTTCCTGAATGCCTTTAGTCTGAGTCCTGAAGCAACATTGTAAAATGAACATTGCACATGTCAAATACAAGACCAATGAGCACACGCTTTACCTTAACAATTCCTCTTTAAATTCTTTTCTTTTTAATTCAAAAGCTTGTGTGTGTGTGTCTGTGTGTGTGCACATGTACCCAGGCAACTTCAATTTCATGGTTGTAAGTAGAAATTTTTAAAGATATCTCATCATATTCTTGAGTCTTGGAAAAAATTTTATTTTTTCCAAGAGGCCAGGCGTGGTGACATTTTTTGAGGTATTTTGAGGCCAGGCGTGGTGACACACCCTGTAATCCTATCACTCTGGGAGGCAGAGGAGGACGGATTGCTTAAGATCAGGAGTTCAAAACCAGCCTGAGCAAGAGTGAGACCCCGTCTCTACTATAAATAGAAAGAAATTAATTGGCCAGAGAAAAATATATATAGAAAAAATTAGCTGGGCATGGTGGCACGTGCCCGTAGGCCCAGCTACTCGGGAGACTGAAGCAGAAGGATTGCTGGAGCCCAGGAGTTTAGGTTGCTGTGAGCTAGGCTCACAGCACTCTAGCCCAGGCAACAGAATGAGACTCTGTCTCAAAAAAAAAATAATAATTTTTTTGATATAAAGTATTTTCTATTTGGTATTATTTTGAAACCAAACATTTTCAGCACTAAAATGCCTTGAAACAAAATTGAATTTCACATTTAATATATAATGTTGGCTTTAGTGTCTGTTTTTTTCTGTTTGATGATAAATATTCTTAAGGGAAATTAAGATGCTAAAATTTCTATTATCTTTTCTAGGTTATACATATAGATTGTGTTTATAAATGATTTTCATTGCTCTTCATATCAATCTGTAAGACATATTCAAATGAAAAAAATTCCTTAAGGTCAAGATACAATTCCGAGATAAGCATATCTCTACGTGACATAGGGACCTGTCTTACCTTGAGTCTTGATTATTGCATTGAACACCCTCGCCATTGGTCTCTCACCACTCCGCTATACTAGAAAGGCTGTTCAAAATCACATTTAAGACCACTGTCAATGGTCTCCAGGTTTCTTACTGAAGGTTTCTCAAATCCCAAACAAATCAGCCTTTTCTATACCTTGCATCCCCATTCCTATTTTCTTGCTATTCCATTATATAGAATCTACCAATCCCATCAACTACCTAGAGTGGCCCATTATTTTTTTCAGGAGCATCTTCCTTCTGGAGAGTCACTCGTTTCTGTCACTCCATGTTTTCCTACTGGGTTTATGAGGAAGTTTGTCCAATTCAATGCCCACAGGACTGGAAACCTGCCCTAGGCTGAGCCCATCATAATGTCCCTGACACTGATGATCAATGACTGGTGTAGGATATGATCCTAGTGGGGACAATTCCATGAACTTTGATAAATGGACAACGGAAGATTAATTTTTCAAAAAAACTAAGGCCCTCTCTGTTGTTTTAATACCACTCCTGTAGGATATAGGAATTTGCTGTCAAGGCCCATATCTTCTGAGACAGAGAGAGAGAGAGAGAGAGAGAGAGAGAGAGAGAGAGAGAGAGAGAGAGAGAGAGAGATGAGAATGAAAAATACCAGTCAAATCCCCAGAGTCCATTTCTACCAATACCTAAAACCAATAGGAATTTTGACTTTCTGGGCATAAGGGCCATGTTCCAGATATGAGAGCCAGTAAATCCCCTTCTGTACTTAAACCATTAAGAGTTTATTTCTGTCAGTGGCAACCAGTGACTCTCATAATATACAAATATGTGATGATCTTTTCTTTCTTCCTGCCAAAGAATATATGCCTTTAGCACATCTAGTTCTGTCCTCTTTTGCCATGAATGGAAAGCTCATTTCCTGTAGTAGAGCAAAGGTTTAAATATTTATACTATGTAGCACATGTATTGTAGACTATGTAATTTAAAATAATACAAGGCTTAGTATATACACATTGGATAGTTATAAGTTTAACAAGTTAGTACTCTGCACTGATATTGTTTGCCAACTAGGATAAAGAGGACAGTCACCTAAATATATCTAAAGAAGAATGGACGAAGTGCTAAGTTAAATTCAGATATCAGAAGACCTTAGTACTTGGAGAAGCCCAAATAAGATTCCATGCTTTTTTTTTTATCTGAAATTTGATAATAGATAAAAGTTCAAATTCAGATATGAGAAAAAATTTTTGAATTTCAAACTAAGAAAAAAAAATGGAAGATAGGAGTCACAGAAAAATTCCAAGCACTTGTAGAGTTCAGTTTGGCAGAAGCAAAGATACATAAGAGTAAAAAGTTGAAAATAAAGCTAAAACAAGAATTGGAGTCGCAACATTTCTGAGAGAGTAAAAATAGTTGTATCATTTTTAGTTCTGCCACAGGGACCAATTAAAGATTGTAGACAGCATTACAGTCACAGTAGTGGATTCTGTGAAAAATCTGGGGGCTTCTAGAGAGTAGCTGATGGGAAGACACACTGGGGAACATGGTCAGGAAGCTTCCTCACTGACTCGGGCTGAAAGTTCTGAGCGTCTGAACTAGAGTGTAACCATGCAAGATGATACCAGGCTGGGTGACAAGGATTATGAGGATAAAGAACTTTTAAGAGATGCTGAATAACTCCATGTGGGTGATAGGGAAAAAGTGGAGTTGGAAAGCAGAGAAAGAAATGTCTCTGAACTTTCCATTTTCATTGATTTTGGAACAGGGGTAAATATATGTGTGCATATGAATATGATTAATATGTATAATTAATCAATGGATATACATCGGTATATACATTCCTAGTGTTAATTGGCAATGCATCACATAGAAAATGTCCAGCACGCAAGTGGAAGTTTTTTTTTTTTTTGAGACAGAGTCTCACTCTGTTGCCCAGGCTGAAGTGCCATGGTGTCAGTCTAGCTCACAGCAACCTCAGACTTCTGGGCTCAAGCAATCCTCCTGCCTCAGCCTCCCAAGTACCTGGGACTACAGGCATGCACCACCATGCTCCGCTAATTTTTTCTATATATTTTTAGTTGTCCAGCTAATTTCTTTCTATTTTTTTAGTAGAGATGGGGTTGTACTCTTGCTCAGGCTGGTCTCAACTCCGGAGCTCAAAAGATCTGCCCACCTTGGCCTCCCAGAGTGCTAGGATTATAGGCATGAGCCACCGCGCCCAGCCTGGAATATATAGACATCAGCTGTACACAATTTCTTTAAGCTAGCTGTAATTTTATGTATGTAAGCACAAGTCTCACCTGATTACTACATATTTTTAAACTTTATAAAAATGAATAAATATTATAACATGTGATTTTATAAAAATGAATAAATGTTATAATATGTGATTTTAAAAGGCATGCATTTAACTATTTCTAAATAATAGCAAAATTACCTATAGTGATTATCTCTTTTTGATAGATTATACCAGTCACAGAACATTTTCATAAGACAATGGCCCACTGCCATTAATGCTAACTATAAATTAGCTTAATGCTAATTTATAAATTCCATAAAATGATATCAATTAGTTTATCATGAATTGAAAAGAGGCTTGGGAATCTGCCTTATGTATAATAGATTTTATTTCCATAACTTTTATTACTACCCAATAGTTTAACACTGTTATAGCTGGTTTTGAATAAAAAAATGAACAAAAATGTTTTTTCTAAATATAAAATAAGTTATGTGGCTTATCTGTGTGCCTCTGAAATCTTTGGATACATATTCAAAATTAATTGGGACAAAAACGAAAGTATGCTAAACATTACAGTAAGCATGGATAATACCATCCAAATAAATTAAGGAAGTCAGATTCTACCCAAAAAAAGAAAGAAAGAAAATCAAACTAACAAAAAAAAGCCCCTTTTTTTCCCTAATTTTCCTTTCATGAAAGCACCATTTCCTCCTCATGCAGACTTGTGATCCCAAACTAAGGGGTCAGAACAGATGTGGCTGGCGCCCTAGTGGACAGGTGTCATCTGCAGCCAGCCTGAGATTCGAGCAGAGATGCAGCAGGGCTGAGAGTCAGTACTTGACCTTGGAAACGCTTCTAAGAGTGTGTTCTGCCTCACCCTTGAGTCCTCGCCCCCTGTACCCCATGGAAGGGCCGGGGAATCTAGAGACGCTGATTCCACTTTTGCCATGGCTCCAGCTTCAACTACTTGACACAGGGAGAGGCAGGGGACATACAGGCTCTTGTAGAGGATGGAAAGTGTGGCACAGGGAGTGTTGGGCTATACCATCCTTTGGGGCCATATCCATCCTTTCGGACACTCAGAGCCTTGTGACCTATTATTCTCCAAGTAATTGCATCCAGCGTTGATCTCTCTTGCCTTTTGCAACTCAGCATGTGTGTTTGGCAGGGTCGTGGCTGGTAAGGAGAACAGCTCAGGAAGCCTTTTCCCAGAATTCTCGTATGTGAATGAGACAGTACTCCTTATCTTGTGGGAGTGCAAGTTGGTTGGTGTAACATCGGGGGCAGGGAGGAGGCAAGTTTGAGATCTCTGAATGTTGAGAAATGCATTGGAAGCCTTTTAAAGCTACAAGGGAACAGCGTACATACTAAACCTCACAAGGCTTAGGGATAATTTTCAACACTGAAAACTGTTGTAGGTACTGGGGAAATAAAGAGAAAAACTCTTAAAATAGGACTCCATTAATGAATATCAATGAGAGTCATTTATGTGTACTGATTACTACTGATGACTCATTTTCATTTATGAAATACTATTCTAAGTGTCATTAATATATGTCAGATTTTATTAATGTAAATTTTGTTTCATACCAAGGTAGGATCATTGTGTGATCAGTCTTTTATTTTTCTTCAACATATTATGTGGATACAAATGTTAAGGTTACATATATTCCCCATCCCCCCCCCATTCAGAGCTTCAAGCGCATCCATGCCCCAGATGGTGCACATCGCATGCACTCATTATGTATGTATATACCCATCCCCTCCCTCCCACCTGCCCAACACCTGATAAATGTTATTCCTGCATGTCCACTTATGTGTTGATCAGTTAATACCAATTTGCTGGTGAGTACATGTGGTGCTCATTTTTCCATTCTTGGGATGCTTCACTTAATAGAATGGGGTTCCAGCTCTATCCAAGAAAATACAAGATGTGCTATATCACCATTGTTTCTTACAGCTGAATAGTATTCCATGGTATACATATACCACATTTTATTAATCCACTCATGTGTTGATGGGCACTTGGGTTGTTTCCACATCTTCGCAATTGTGAATTGTGCTGCTATAAACATTCAAATGCAGGTGTCTTTTTCATACAGTGGTTTTTGTTCTTTTGGGTAGATGCCCAGTAATGGGATTGCTGGATCAAATGGCAGATCCACATGTATCACTTTAAGGTATCTCCATATTGCTCTCCACAGAAGTGGAACTAGTTTGGAGTCCCATCAGCAACGTAGAAGTGTTCCTTTCTCTCCACATCCACATCAACATTTATTGTTTTGGGACTTGTTAATAAAGGCCATTCTCACTGGAGATAAGTAATATCTCCTTGTGGTTTTGATTTGCATTTCCCTGATAAATGAGAGATGTTGAGCATTTTTTCATATGTTTGTTGGCCATTATTTTGTCTTCTTTTGGAAAGTTTATGTTTATGTCCTTTGCCCACTTTTTGATAGGGCTGTTTGATTTTTCCTTGCTGATTTACCTGAGTTCTAAATAGATTCTAGTTATCAGGCCTTTATTGGATGTGTAGCTTGCAAAAATTTTCTCTCATTCTGTGGGTTGTCTTTTTGCTCTCGTGATAGTTTATTTAGCTATGCAGAAGATTTTTAATTTGATTAGGTCCCATTTATTTATTTTTGTTGATGCTGTGATTGTCTTTGGGGTCTTCTTCATAAATTCTTTGCCTAGGCTGATGTCTAGGAGAGTATTTTCAACATTTTCCTCTAGAATTCTAATAGTTTCACACCTAAGGTTTAAGTCTGTTACCCAGCGTGAGTTGATTTTTGTGAGAGGTGAAAGGTATGGATCCTGTTTCAGTCTTCTACTTGTGGCTATCCAGTTTTCCCACAACCATTTATTGAATAATGATTCTTTTACCCAGTGTATGGTTTTGTCTGCTTTGTCAAAGATCAGATGGCTATACGAGGATGGTTTTATATCTGGGTTCCCTGTTCTGTTCCACTGGTCAATTTCCCTGTTCTTGAACCAGTCACAAGCTGTTTTAATTACTATAGGCTTGTAGTATAGTTTGAAGTCTGGTAAATTGATACCTCCCATTTTGTTTTTATTGCCTAGGATTGCTTTTGCTATACAGGATCGTCTCTGATTCCATACGAAGCAAAAATTATTTTTTCTATATCTGTGAAAAATGATGATGGTATTTTAATAGGGATTGCATTGACTCTGTAGATCATCTTGGGTAGTATACACATTTAAACAGATTCTGCCAACCCACAAGCATGGTATGGTCTTCCACCTGGTTACATCCTCTGCTATTTCCTTCTTCAGTGTTTCATAGTTCTCCCTATAGAGGTCTTTTACCTCCTTATTTAAATATATTCCTAGGTACTTTATTTTCTTTGTTGCTATTTTTAAGGGATTTGAGTCTTTGATTTGGTTCTCACTTGTACTGTTGTTGGTGTATATGAATGCCTCTGATTTCTGTGTATTGATTTTGTATCCTGAGACTTTAGTGAATTCATTTTAAATTCAAGGAGTCTCTTGGTTGAATCCTTGGGGTTTTCTAGATATAATATCATATCATCAGCAAAGAGTGAGAGTTTGATCTCTTCTGCTCCCATTTGGATGCCCTTAATTGCGCTCTCTTGTCTGATTGCCTTGGTAAGGACTTCCAGCACTATGTTGAATAGAAGTGGAGATAGTGGGCAGCCTTGCCTTGTTCCATTCTAAGTGGGAATGCTTTCAAATTTTCCCCATTCAGTATGATGTTGGCTGTGGGTTTGTCATATATGGCTTGTATCATTTTTAGGTAAGCCTTGTCTATGCCTATTTTGTTAAGCGTTCTTATCATAAAAGGGCGTTGAACTTTGTCAAATGATTTTTCTGCATCTATTGAGAGGATCATATGGTCTTTCTTTTTCCTTCTGTTTATATGGTGAATTACATTTATAGATTTGCATATGTTGAACCATCCCTCCATCTCTGGGATGAAGCCCACTTGGTTGTGATGGATTATTTTCTTGATAAGCACCTGGATTCGATTAGCTAGGATTTTGTTGAGAATTTTTGCATCTATATTCATAAGGGATATTGGTCTGTAGTTTCCTTTTTTTGTTGCATCCTTTCCTGGTTTTGGTATCAGGGTTATGTTCGCTTCATAAAATGTGTTGGGGAGGTTTCCATCCTTCTCAATGTTGTGGAATAATTTTTTCAGGATAGGCACCAGATCTTCTTTGTAAGTGTGGTAAAATTCAAGTGTGTGAAACCATCTGGTCCGGGACTTTTCTTTTTAGAAAAGTTCTCTATTGCTGTTTTAATTTCATTACTTGATATTGGTCTGTTCAGGAATTCTGTTTCTTCCTGGTTGAGCCTAGGGAGGCTGTGTGTTTCTAAGAATTTGTCCATTTCCTCCACATCTTCCAGTTTGTGTACATAAAGGTTTCTGTAGTATTCATAAATTATGTCTTGTATCTCTGTGGCATCAGTTGTAATTTCTCCTTTATTTTTTTGATGGAGCTTATTAGAAATCTTTCATTTCTGCTTTTTGTTAGTCTAGCCAAAGGCGTGTCAATTTTGTTTATTTTTTCAAAGAACCAACTTTTTGTTTTATTAATCTTCCATATAGTTTCCCTGTTGTCAATTTCATTTAGTTCTGATTTTATCTTAATGATTTCACTTCTTCTGCTGCATTTGTGGCCAGTTTGTTCTTCTTTCTCCAGCTCATTGAGTCTAATCAGTCTTTACCTGAGAGCCCATGCCCAACCCAGATCTGGCCCAGTGTAGGGGCCAGGACACCATGAGTGAGGAAGGCACAGAAGACCCTGCCAGGGCCACTGCCTCTTCCCTGTCCCTGCCCTGGTATCCCTGCCACCATTTCCTGGGGACACAGGGACATAGGGATACAGAGATAAGGCACAAAAAACTACTTGAAAGTAAATCCCGAAACAACACTTAGGAACTTCTTAATTTTCCAAAAACTAGTTTAGAAAATGCTACTAGTATTATTCTATTTATAGTCTTGAACTAAAATTGCTACTATTAACTGTATCAAAAATTATCAACCAAACATCCTAAAAGTATTTTTATAGAACTGAACTCCAGCCTAGCTAGTATCTTCTGGCATGTTCAATGGTGTGAGGGTTGAACACAGATTCTCTTTCTAAGATCTTCATAGATGCTGAAAATCAATTATTAAGATACTTTTAAAATTCCATTTATGCTCAAATCAATAGATAAAGAGAACATTAATACAAGGTAAGGGAAAGAGGACTGAAGATGTTAAATGCAATATATATTTTAGAGGCTGTTGCTTATAAATAGGAGTTTGAGGTCATTAAGAATTTCTTTTTTATAAAGCATTTCGAAACGTACACAGACTATGGGCCTTCTGTTGAAAAGCACCAGCACTACTAATTATTAGAAAAGTCTTTCTATCATGCCACTGTAGTAAAAGAGAAATGAAGTTTATTATTTCAGCACATGGATTATAATGATTTAGATAAATGATAGATAGAGAAAGAAAGAAAGAAAAGAAGAAAGAAAGAAAGAAAGAAAGAAAGAAAGAAAGAAAGAAAGAAAGAAAGAAAGAAAGAAAGAAAGAAAGAAAAATTATTCCAACCATTTGAGACCAGGTATTTAGACAGGAAGTGGAGTAGGAGAAGCACGGGGCCCCAGAGATTAGAAGCTGGAGGTCATCAGTGTGATACAGTGGGAGTGTCCCTGGGCTGGCACTCTGAACCAGACAGGCATGGGCACTAAAAGTCTATTCTGTTGGCAGAATGAGCTCAGGAATTACCCCCCATCTGAAAATTGAGAACCCAAAATTCAAAACCTGAGTACAGAAAGAGAAGCCCAAGTCTGGACCCTGGATATTGGACCTAGGACAAATGAACTCGGTTCGAGGACAAAACCCAGCAATATTCCTCTCTGCTGAACTTGTCTAACTAAGATGTTTTAAAAATAAGATTGTTTATCTAATATTTCCCATCCTCACAGCTTCATAACTAACTCTTGGTGGGTTGAGTACTGCATTTCTATGACTTCTGCTTGCTAGTGGACTCCTTTATGGCGATTCAGGAATTTCAGTGTGTCAGGAGTCAGGATGCAATAGAAATCACAGTCCCAAGTATCTACCCAAGGAAAATAAAACCATGAACCCATGGAAAAAAAAACAAAAACAAAAACAAAAACTTATTTGAACATTTATAGAGGTTGTATTCATAATAGCCAAAGACCAGAAACAGCTAAAATGCCTACAAATTAGTGAATAGATACACATACTGTGGTATATCCATAAAATTAGACACCACTCAGTAAAAAAAGGAACAAACCTTGATACATGCATCAATTGGGATAATTGCCAGATGCATCATACTAAAAAATAGAAGCCAGTTTCTTTAAATAACTAAATTTAATTACCATAAAACCCAGCAATTGCATTCTTGCACATTTGCCAAAGAGAAAAGAGAACATAAGTCCACACAAAAACCAGTACAGGATTGTTCATAGTAACTTTACTTGTGATATACAAAACTATAACAGAAACAACCAAAATACCTCTCAATAGGTGAATAGTTCAGCAACCATGGTATGTATCTCCTACAGAAGACTACTCAGTAACAAAAAGGAAGAAACCATGGCATGCACAACTTGGATTGATCTCAAAGGCATTATGCTGAGGGGGTAAAAAAAAAAAGCCAATCTCAAAGATTCCATATTGTATGATTCCATCTATATGACATTCTGGAAAAGGCAAAGCTGTAGGGACAGAAATCTGGTCTGTGGTTGCCAGAGGCTTGTGATTATGGGAGGAGATTGACTATAAAGGGACATGAAGAATCTCTTTGGAGTGAGAAAAATGTTCCATATCTTCATTGTGAGGCACTTAAATGATGGTATGCATTTGTCAAAACATTTTGAACCATACACCTAAAAATAGTTCTGTGTGTAAATTATACCTCAATGAACCTGATTTAACAGACAAAACAATAATGGCAGATAGTTAAATTTAGAACCAGACTTTCAAATTGCTGTAAGGCAAAGTGTCAAAATAGATTTATAAAATACTGAGGCATATTCAGTTACATGCTGTCACAATGAGCACTTTCAATGAGAGAAACAATGTACTGTCCACATCACTGGTGGCCTCTTGTCAACCTTTCCAGCGGATACTTCCAAAGCACACACCACACTGTTTCCACTTCACACCAGACTGCTGGCAGACCCTGCTCTTGAACCAGTGTTACTTGTGTTCTTCCTGGAAGACCTCTTAACTCCTTTGTGAACCACTCTTCCTCTATCTGCTCTTCTAAAATTTCTTCCCAAAGCCATCCATTTCCTGCTGGCTATTTCTTCCCCTACCATGGCTTAAGTTAAATCAATATGTAATGGCTCCAGAGTCTATTTCAAATACACATCTCTCACTGAGCTTCAGATCTGTGTATATGACTACATACTGGGTAGCTCTCCTGGGACCTCCTGAGACCCTGCACACCCAAATCTGTCTCTAAAATCACTTCCAATCTGAAGCTTAGTAGTGATACCATATACACAGTTGCTTAAGCAAAAATCTAAGAGCCAAATTTAATACTCCCTTTTTTTCATTCTTCACAACTCCTATATCAGTCCCAAGGCCAAAAGTTCATGGTACTCAAGTCTCATTCAAACTCATCCCCCTTTTTCCATTCTCAGGTCACTTGCTAATACAAACACTTCACCTGTGTGCAGATTAGCACTAGAGCCACCCATTGGCCTCTAGGATCCGCTGTTGCTCCTTCTCAATTGTTCCCCATTTGTGATCTTACTAATACAGATCTTTGCTTTCCACTCTTATGGTTAAAATATTTTAGTGTATTTCAATTGCTCTCAATACAACCTCTTTAGAAGGGTCTAACCTTGACCTATGGTTCATAGGTTCTTTAGGATTGGGACATTCAGGTTTAGGAAGGAAGAGCATAAACTCAGTTTGGGTATTTCAAGTTTGAAATGCTGAGAAGATTTTGTGGTCTGCTTGGGTTTTAATAGTGCAAATCTATAAACCCTGATGAAAAGCACAGCCAGAGATATTTTCCTGGAATCCACTTACAGAGAGATGTTGGAGGTGAAATAATTAACCTAAATAGGACATGCATAAAGAAAAAAGAACAAAGCAACACACAGAATTTTTCATTAATCAGACAATAAATTCTGCTAATTCTGTCTCATAAACCTCTTTCTGATCAGACTATTCCTCATCATCCCATGGCCACCATGCTGACTTAAGCTGTCACCTGGGCTGCCTTCTTGGCCATTGCCCTTTGCAGTCTTCCCTTTACTCCATACTTGGCAGCGCTATCAGAATGACAGATCTAACACACAATCTGATCACACCCCTCACCCTCCAAAGTCACTCAAGAACTCCTTGCATAATGAGTAGCACAAAAATGCATCATACTATATAGATATGGATATAGATATTAGAGGTTAAAGTGTTTCGTTTAGCAGAATATTTAATGATTTCTATCTTTTTCTTAATTGCATTATGGTTCTGTGTCCTAAGTCTATCACTAGTATGAGGGTATCATTTATTTTAATAATATTTAATAAATGTCAATAATAATAACATATTTTTATAATTATGGATATACTGTTATAAATATAAGTATCAGTTTAGAGTAGTTGTGCTATGTATTGAAACTAATTTATTTGGTAGAATACAGGCACTATAAATCTCCGGATCTTATTCCAATATATTTTTAAATTTAAATTTCTGGGTGCATTTTTAAAAAAACCTTATTTGGGATTTTTTTCATTAAAAATTTGTTACAATTATATTAATATTGAAGAGAAAATTAAATATTTTTAGAATATTTAAAATATTACAAAAACTTTAATCATAAAAGATTTGCCTTCTCATATCTTAAAAGTTAATACAAATCCATAGTAATGAAAACAGTATAGCCTTGAACTAAACAAATCAATGTGACTAAAAAGAAACCAGAAATAGATGCAAATACATTTATGAATTAAAAATATGACAAAAGGAAATTTCAATGTAGTGGAGATTACACATGTAAAAATAGAAGGAGAGAAAAGGTAATTCCCATCTCACCTCACACATACACCTTAATTCCACAAGAATTAAAATTTCAAATAAAAAAGATGTAGAAGACTAATCATCTAGCATTAGGAAAAATAGGCCTCCTGGAGCAATAAACTAAGCCAAAATCCATAAAAAATCCAGAGACATATTTTTTTATACAGTTAGTAAAAAAATTAGATGCCAACTATCACCCAAAACAAAGACAAAAGACACAAAGAATAAAACTATCTTCAGAACATACATACCCAGAAAAATGTTAATATTTCCTTACATAAAAGATTGCATAAAATTGATAAGATAAAGGATAAAAAATTCCAATGTAAATAATGAAACATATATGAAAAAATAGAGCTAATTAAAAATGGGGGGATAGCCCTAAATTATATATAAAATAAAATTAAGACCCTCACAAGAAACTATATTTCAGCCATGTAGCCAACATCATTTTAAGAGAGACCTTTCCAGGCTGCCTGAAATGCAGGGATGTGCTTTCTCCACTGCTCTTGGGAATCTGAAGTGCTACAGCTCACTGGAAAGAAACCCAGCAGTTTCTACACAACCTAAAACCAACCGCACATGCCTTTTGATTCAGTGTTAATGCTTTTGTGAATCAATATTATAGTAATATAGGCCAAAATACTTAAATATAACATCTTTGTGCCTATTAAAAAGAGAAGAGTTTAATAAATAAATGGTTTCATACATGCTATAGAATATTATTTAGCTACCAAAAAGGAATACTTAGGTATATTATTATTGGCCAGGAAAGATGCCTATGTTGTTAAAGGAGAGAAGAAGTGATGTATAAGGGGACATCTGGGTTACAGGTGCACATTTGGGAAAATATTCATGTTGTTTAAAGTCACAAGAATGGATGATGTCACAAGGGATTTTGAATCTTGTTAGGGCCACGCCCAAAGAAGAAGAGAACATCAGCAAGTGAGGCAGAGGAAAAATCGTGAGTGAAGTAGGAGAAAACGCCCAAGAGTTGTAAAAGAAGAGGTCATAGTCAAGTTGGAAATTCATGAATATGAGGGCTCGTGTCTGCAGGATTTTGCCACATAAAGGAGGTTTAACCAAAGTGGGTTCAGTGGAGTGAGTGCTGAAAGAAGGTGGCAGAATGCAGCAAGGGGACGAATGAGAAAGGAGACGAGGCTGGAGACCGTCACGTGCACGGCACATTCTGAAGACACGACCATGAAAACAAAGAAATGAGTCAGGGGCGGGAGGGGTATGAGACCGGGGCTGTGTGACTACGTGAAGGTGAGGGCATCAGGCCAGGTGCTCACTCTCACGGAAATGGCGAAGAGCTCCGTGACGCAGGAGGAAGGGGAGAGCTGAGGAGGAGTGAAATCTATGAGGAGGCAATAGAGTGGAATCCAGAACACGCTGGCCTCGGGTACCAGGGGGCCTTTCACTATTGCAGAAGAGAAGCGCGCAGAGGAACTCACACGCGGGCACCTTTGTAGACATAACGTGGGAAGTTAGGAGAGCTGTAACAGATGACGTCTACTTTCTCAGTGTGGGAGACTGGAAGAAAGAGCAGAGGTCTCTGGGAATGAACAGTTGTGCCTACTGTGGAGACATGAGGAGAGCGCAGGAGTGTGTCGCCTGGTAGAGACCTACAGGCATGACGTTAAAATGAAATTAGTCTGCGTGTGCTCTGATGACCCCCTTCAATGACCGTCCATTGTTTTGGTGCAAGAACAGAGCTGGAACGTTGAGCTCAGCCTTGGTCAGGCTTTTGTGTCTTGAGGGCAACAGCAGGAGAGGAGGGCAAGGAGTGGAGAGGCCTCGGTGCGGACGCTGGCATCTGGACCAGGCAGAGAGCAGGTAAAGGGAGAGTGAGGACGGAGGGGACCAGTGTGTGGCGTTTCAGTGAACTCGTAGAATCGCTGGAGGTTCCTGAACAAGTGAGTGGCATGTGCAACAGGTAGAAGAGTGCGGAAGGCATTTCCGTGGAGGTAGAATTTGTGAGGGTGAGTGGCTTGGGAGACACAAGGGTGGCCTTGGTATCATAAAACTCATTTAATGTGTAAACTAACAGTCTGTTTGGTACAATTCATTCTTAGTTGCTCTGAATGAATGAACAGTTCTAGAGAATTTTCACTTCAAACAACTTTAACCTTCCTTCTACTGCAAACAATACTGCCCCAAGCCCACGTGCTCAGAGAAGAGCAGAACCAGGAGAGAAACAGGCCGGGCAGAGTTACTGTAATACTTCTCCCCAAGCCATGCGGAGGGAACTTAACAGGTGGACCTCAAGCTTCTGCCCCAGCTTGTTAAGAGTTAAACAGAACCAGAGTTTTAAGGTCTCACAAGGCATTGAAACTCCCTGAGCCCGTAACTCCCTCAAGCTCCTTGTCTCACTCCTGCTTACACCTCAGCCCATGGTCAAGTTCACCTGCTACTTCTCACAAGGCACAGAATCTCACTGTGCATCCAGCTGGGGCTACGTCTTGACCACAGAGATACGTGGAACACAGTGCTTTCTGTTGTTCTGTTCCGGGGCAAGGGAACCTGTGGCCTTGGGGCCACATGTAGTCTTCTGGATCTTTCACTGAGGCCTTTTGACTGAATCCAAATTTTACAGAACAAAGGGGATTTGTTCTGTGAAATTTGAATTCAGTCAAAGGGCTGCATCTGGGATCTGGAGGGCCACGTGGGGCATTGAGGACGCAGATGCTTCCACAGTAATTTGTCATATTCTAATATTTAGCATTTCTACATAAGACATATGGAACATACAGAATTAGGTCAGTTCCCATGGATTCAGAAAGGGCTATGGGTGATGTTACAGATCTAAGCTATTTCTTTCTCTCAATATTCTCTGATTGTAAAAGTAAAACATGTCCATTGCAGACAATTTTGAGAACAGAGAATAGTTTATTAAAGTAACCGATAATTCTATAAGCCAGAGATAACTACTGTTGGAATAAACCAGGGTCAGAATGAAAGACAGGCATGTGGTAGAAACGGAGGTCATATGATGAAGGGATGAAGTGTGAAAAATGTGGATCAATGAACCTTGTCAGATCAGCCCCATACAGGGGACAACGATCTGGAGAAGTCGTGCGCATCAGGAACAACTATTAAATGTTGAATTATGATTCGTATCAATAAACTCTTCTGATACCACAAAGGACCTCACTTTTCTTTCTAGATTTTATTCATCCTTCAAGATCTAGCTCAAGATATACTCCAGACGCCCTTGTCTAGTTCAGCACACAATGAAATATAATTTTCAAACTCCTTTAGCATTTTGTACAGTTTCTCCAGAGAAGTTAGCCTTTGATAACATTCACACTTTCTTTCCATCTTTTAGATATTGCCACACTCAGAGCTTAGAAAATAGGTGGCTCTTTAGTTAGTAGTTGCTAATTACTCTGATGAATTCACCAGACATATTTAAATTCATTAATTTTAGATTTCATCTCTTACAGTGGTGGGCTGCAAGAACGATCTCAAATACTTCCATTGACATCATTACATCTTTTCCTTTTCTGAAATTCTATAATCAAATAACTTAATTAAAAGAAAAGTAATATAAGGTGGGGAAAGGGAAGCCTCATATTATGTTTGGAAACCAGCTACTCCCTGAATCTCCCACATCTGTGTCACTCTGTCGCTTTGTACTTTCACCCATGCTCCCTGGCTGCCTTCCGCCAGGTGTGTTCCCTCTGCCTAATGAGCTCCAGGTTCCTTGCAGGAATGATGCAGAGAGCTTCGGGAGTTTCCTCTGCAGAGGCACAGAAAGGAAAAAAATGACATTCTGCTAGTGCAGTAAAACATGAGAGGCAATACAAAACCAGTGGAGAGTACTGCCCTATATATATTTCACCAAGATAATAACCCCAAGATTTAAGAGGTTAAAACAAAAGGCTATTCTCATATGTCTTAAATATGTTGAATGCCCCTTCATTCTTATTAATGAAAAAGCCAATATACAAACTTACGAGCTGACCTGTGAATTCTTTTTGAAGTCAAAATTATTCTGCAAGCTAAAAGCATGCCACTTTTGGCAATGTGTAAGAGTAAGACATTTTTATTTCCATTAATCATAGAGTTTTAATTTCTGCATACATTCTCCACCAAAGACTTATAACAGAAGGGTAAATATTTTCTCCTTCTTAATTGCTATTATTGTTTTTCAGTCTCCTTTAGTGCAAACCTCATGATTCATTCCAAACATGTGTTCCCTTAATATGTTACTTAAATTTAACATTGTGATGTCCTTTGGCAACAAAATCTTATCTTAAAAGGAAACCATTTTTCTACAATATCATCTGTCACTTTAAGATCATGACATAAATGTACAGAAGTTTTCAGAAGCGCTACTTAAGGAAAAAATGTATATCTAGTAAGCCATTTTTAGGTAAATATGTCTTCCTCTTCATTATTACTATCCAGAGAAGGTCTCGATGCAGCTATTATCTAGCTCAGAAAATCCTGTTAAAAATTCAGTCATCAAAGAAACCCTTGATAAACCCATTAGAAAAGCCGGTGACAAACTATTTTTTCACCATATGAATATCAGTGTAGAGCATTTGGTACAGAGTCACTTAAGTCTCTAAACACATTACAAGGTGAATGACACAAGGACAAAAGTTTACAGTCAAGGATAATCCTAAAGATCAAGCTTACAAAATGTACTGAATGCAGGCTTAAGCAATCAAACTTGAGAGTAAAACAGTAACTAAATGACCTTAGCCATGTATTAGTGAATGAAGCTTTTATGTACTTTATTAATATGTGCTGACACCCAGAAATATCCTTACACAATTCCTTTCTATGTGCTGCTTTTGCCTTTTTTTTTTTTTTTTTGGTTGCTCTTTCTATGAATCATTTAAAAAAAAAAAAAAAACCTAAAGTTTTAAAGATTTTTGTAGTATCAGCATTTGGATCACATTGGAAATATTTCAGAATCTGAAATAAAGAGGCAACACATTCAGCCTGTAAAACACCCTTCAAAGTCACCAGTGTATGTCACCCATGTGGATGTGGTCTGCCAGAAGACCTACCTTAATTTTGGCATCTGCATGAAATAATACTTCACAAAGACAAATAACCATATGAGCAAATCATCAAGCTTACTTACAGCACTTGATAAAATGATAGTGAGACATCTTTCCATCTCAGACAGGAATCCTGCTACGGGTTCCAGCATTCTCTTCTGCTACAACTGTCGCCCCCAGGAAATGCATTATTCAAAGCCCTTACTCAGGTAACAGTTTACCTCCGGATGCATTACTGAACAGAGGCTCTGTTCCATGATCCTGCAAAAAGCTTCAAACTCATTCTCATTCAGCAGCTGGAGTTAAGGTAAGCTTCTCTGGTGGGTCCTGAGGCACCACGGCTGCACGTGCTATTGTAGCCCCCTTGATTGACACAGCCGCTGCTGCCACAATCCCGGGAGTGGTCAGCTCTAATTGGTGCTCACATGCAGCCACATTCTGCCGCACGGAGGTGTGCTGCAGTGCGGCTCTCCCGTTCTGCCTGCTAATGGCTTTTCAATAGCTTCCAAATGGCAGCAAACTAAGCCGATGAGTGGGCTGGAGAGAAGCAGCCAAAGGAGGGATCCTAAATCTTATTTGTGCACATCGTCCATCAGTCAAATCTGACCAGATTCTTAGCTGGTAGTAAAGCTGATTATTTTTAGTTGCCACCAGTTGCTGTGTGTGAATAGGAAATTGGGAGCAGGAACTCAGAATAGCCACCTCTTACAATCAGAGACCTTCTGATCTCTCTTTAGGAATGAAAAAATTACATCATGTTCCACAACCCGCCTTTTTAGTTATCTGTGCAGAATGTAAAACTTAAATTATCCACAAGAAGCTTTTGGTTTGCATAGCTTTAAAATTTAGGATTCTGCTACCTCTGCAGACTGCAATGAATTTAACTGCACAGCCCAATGGGCAAAGTTAGTGTGACTGAATGGGAATGAGAAAGAAATATACGGTCTGCAAAGGTTTATTGCCATAAAATAAATATTGTACTTACATTGCAATAGCCATGTTAGCCAAATAAAAAAGTCATATTTAAACCACTTACAAATGCAATTAATAACTTTTTTGCAAAATTGATACATTTTTATGATGATCTCTGAAAACACGTTGACAAGTCTAGAATTTGTGTTTTAGATTTTGAGGGTATTGAAAAGGCGAACGTGAACAGTATGTTAAACATTCACATTCTTCTATGGTAGAAACATAAATCTTGGACTCTCATACTGAACAAAACTTGAAGAGTGGTGCCTTTATTAAGCTAGATTATAAATCTCAAATCTATGTGACAAAGGATCATGACTATCAAATTTTCAGTAAATCACATTCTAACCATTTTAGTAGCATAATGTAAAAGAACAAGTTAAGGTTTCAATCAGAACAGCCTGAGTTCAAATCCAGATTCTATCACTTACCAATGTCAATTTAGACAAGTTTATTCTCTGATAAACCTCCTAGAGCCTCAGTTTCCTCACATATACGTGGGAAATAGAATTCCTAACCCTTAATCTGAAAGTTAGGAGTAATGCCCATAAAATTATAGTTTATATCATTTTTGTTCAATAAAAAGTTGCTGTTAATATTAACAAGGAAAATTATTTAGATATGTATCAAATAACTGTTAGGGGCACTTTAACTTGTTTTTCCAAGACTTGGAATGAGGATTTGCAGCATTCATTAGTAATGCTGATTCCTCACTTATTCATTCATTCCACAATTATTGAGAGTCATTGTCGTACAAGTCACCATTTTGGATGCTTTTTCAGAAATAAAAGTATGTCTAAAACATAGCCTATATATAGAGAGAAGGAATATGTAGCATTTTAAAAAAGATTTTCTTGGGTGTTTTGTTAATGTTCCAATAAAACTGGAAGAGACAATTATAGGTTTATTATCCAACATAGCAAGCAAGGTCTTGTCCTCTTAAGTCAATACAAATCTTCATATGTGCATGCAGTGATAATGAGTTTATGAGGATGTTGTCTAGCATTTCTCTGAGAATGGTTCTATCTATCTAGATATCTGCACCCCTCATCTTAACACAAGGTCAGATCAACAGTACGTTGTCTATAGACCTTCCTAAATGCCTGAATGTCTCAGTTTTCTGCAAATTACATGCCTCTGCATCTGCACATACTCAGCAAACATATAAAGACAACCAAATCCTATGACACCGTTCATACTTTAAAATGAAAAATAATGTATGAGACTCAGAGAAGCACGATGTGCACTTGGCAAAGAAAATATGTTATTGAGAATATGATTGATTTGTACCCTAAATTATGTTTTTTAAGCAACTTAAACCCTTTTCTTTAAGAACTCTTACCAGAATACCCTGCGAGAATTAACATCTCTCCCCATATTGCAGGGGATAGTTAAGAAATGTGTTTATTTTTCATTTACTCCGTAATCATTTAGCAAGCCACTGCTTGTGCTACAAGAGAGAATCATGACTCCATCTCTTCCCTCAAAGTGCTTAAAATCTGATGAAATACAGACAGTTAATCAAGCTGGCACAATGTAGTGTGCTAGAAATTACAAGATTGGAATGTAGACCTCTAAAACAACATATAGGAGCAACATTCAGTCCACTTTGATATGCTGAAAGAGGATACACTGAGAAATGTTTTGTAGGTTTATCAAAATCCTTAGAATCTATTTCATATGCATGAGCTGTATGTACATATAATTTCCCCAGATTAAGAGGTCCTTTTATCTTTTTGCCTTTGGAAATCACATACTCATCCTCTCAACACTGGTAGAACTATGTTTAAACACATGGAATACATCTTTATATTTTTCATCATCATCAAACAAAAATTAATTTCCAATACAGGCATTAATACTGAGGGAAAGTAATTTGGGCTCCATTAACTTTGCTTCCTTCATAAAATAGGGGGAAAAGGCAATTTAAAACTGATGAAAATTTCTTGGTCTATGCCTATCCCTAAGAAACTCAGCTCAATGTTAGCTCAGCTCAACATCAATCATTTGGGGGTCCCTTGAATCTTATAGTTTAATAATATCAGAGTTGATTACAGTGGCAAGAAAAGACCCAGGCTGGATTAAATATATTGTTAGTAATTTATCTATTTTACAGAATATGGTCATTAAGTACAAAATTAAATCCATGCATTGGAAAGAAGAGATTAATTTTCATTGCCAGAAAACTTACAAACTAATAAAGCACAATTATTTTATTTTCAGAGTTATTACAATGAACTATTGTTCTCACTAAATATGTCACACATAATACTTTAAAAGCAATTGTGAATAATCAAGAAACTCCTTTTTCTCTTTTTACACCAAACAGCTACTCACTATTCACACTTTTTCAGATTTAAAAAAAAAACACAATTTTTTTTATTTTAAATGTTAGCGTTATTATACACCAGATTTTATCAAATAAGGCTAAATTATTTCCAGCTCCTCCTCCCCCATATGAAACTGGAATGAGACAAGTGAGAGATAAGCATTTAAATGTTACAAATTTGCTTAGTAAATATTTTTTAAAATGTGATATATGAACACACAGCTTCAAAAAGCCCCCAGGTAGGATACCACTTTGTGTTCTCATTTAGAACCCTATTTTGAGGGTGCACAACCTGCACATTCCAAATGCCTGCATTTTGATGGATA
This sequence comes from Microcebus murinus, assembly GCF_040939455.1. NCBI lineage: Eukaryota > Metazoa > Chordata > Mammalia > Primates > Cheirogaleidae > Microcebus > Microcebus murinus. The sequence goes on from NC_134116.1 coordinate 9,433,457, forward strand.
ATTCCTAAATCTAATAGTTCTTGCATTTTCATGTCTCATTAAATGATAGAATTAAAACTCAAGTTTGCAAACATCATCATTTTAGATAGGGTGTATATATATGTAGTAGGTCACCACAAAATTTCCAAATAAGGATATAAATAACACGTAACAGTTTTTTGTAATGCAAATTCAAGCTCTGTGACTGGGCCTCCTTGCTTTTGCCCTGTGAGTAGGTTAGGGATTATAAATATTAGACGTTGCTGATGCAAATCTCACATAGGTTTAGGGACCTCGAGCCACAGGTGACCCACACACAATAGCTGGGAACTAAATTTATACTGTCTTCTGTTACAAGTATTGACAGCTTCTGAGCAGATGGAGTCAAGATCTTTCCTGGGAACATGACTCTTGTCTAATAAGCTCTTTGAGGCTTACAGGATCCTTTTCTGAAGGCTCCAGAGAATGAAAGATCTGAGCTATAAAGAAGAAAAATGCATAAATGAACTCAAATCTTTCTCTAAAGTCAGTCTTACTGGTTGAGCCCTGGTACCTCAGGACTGGGATCAAGCCTGCCTTGAATGTTTGATAAGGTACCTGACTGACCAAGTCCCTGTTCTCAGTCTACTGACTGCTAGGGCTGATCTTGATTTTAGCCAGCCCATGAAACCACTGGCTTTCAGATTCAGGACTGCACACACTGTGTGCTCACCTCAGTTTCAAACGTCACATTTCTCCAATCAGAGCAAAGGGACATTTATGTTAGATGTGGCCAATTGTAGGGCAAACAGAAGGGAATTTACAATACAGGTTTGCATGGCTGGAAAGAAAGGGGTGTGAATATAGACTGCCTAATTATGTCAGCTGAGCAGTGAGGGTGCTAACCCAGCTGGGCACTGCTTTAGCCCCTAAAGTGAATACGTAATATAAGGATTAAAAAACACTCATTGCCATTTATTCTGATTTTCATACAATAGCAATGTAAAGCAGAAAAAGAATGCAATTTCAAAACTGTTCACAAAACTGAAAATTACTCTTACTGTAATCCAAAATAGATCCATATAATAACATGTGCATATATGCTTATTGGTAGGGATACATGGAGATACACACACACACACACACACACACACACACACAGGCTATATGGGATGCTCTAATTGCTCCTTAAGAGTGTCTGGTCACCCACATTCCTTTGCTTTTTTTCCCCTAATCAAAATGAAGTGCTTTGAATTCTACTGTGTACCTATTAAATTGTGTATCTAAGAAAGGCAATATGTAAAGTATTTGTAGAGTCTTCACTTGAATGTCAACCACTTTAAAATCTCTCCAGCATATGTGTTACAACTATCTGGGAGACTTTCTCATTTTCAGATGTCATTTCACCTCACCAAAGTTTGACCTCGAACAAGAGTTTGCATATATTAACCATCAATAAGAAATGGACAGTGTTAGTTTATGTATGTATGCTTATACCTAGGTTTATGTACATGTGTGTGATATGGATTAATGTAAACACATGAATAATTAAGTATCCATTGCCTTGTTCTTCAGTCCATTCGAGGGAATAAACAATGTTCTATAATCTGTAACCAGGGGTAGGCAAATGAATAAACTTTCACTGATGATGAAGGTGAGCATAAAGGTTAGTGATAGCCTAAATAAGTGAAAGGAGATGAGCTACCACACTCAAATGATTAGATAGACCCATCCACACCTGTCATCTACACAACAATAGCTGATGTTTTTCTGATGACCTAAAAGATAATCTCAATTTTCCTGAAATCAATTTTGTAGCCATTAAATAAGGGGCTTTCCTCTTATACTTTCTCAACTGATATACATTATTTTTTTAATGCCTCTTTAGTTGAACCATGTCCTTATTTACAATTTAATTATCCATGTACTTATCTACACACACTAAGTTGTTTATTCAAATTTTATGTATTCTTTGAAATTTACTTCAAGCCCATTTAACATACAAACTGTCATTGCTTCTTGTCTTTTTTTTTCCTTTTTTCTTTTCATTGCCTTAAATTAATCTTAGCCTTCTATAAACTCAAATATTCATTTATAATATAATGCTTTGTATTTTCTTTTACTTGTACATTATGTCCATTATCCTAGTTAGGTATTCAGTTATTTGTGGCTTAGACTTCATACGAGTTCTTATTTCCTATGGAGTACAAAACATTAATGCACATTCAGGGATGAACAAATAAAGAGCCAGAGAATTAGAATTGCTCTAAAGCATCTTCTGGAGTATGACACATAATGTCTTGAGAAATACTTTATTAAAGGCAAGACTATAGAACACTTGGGCAAACATAATCATACTCGCGAGAGGAGGAGAGAATGAAGTCGAAGATAGCCTCTTCTTCATGTGAGCATGTGGGTACAAGTGACTTAATTTATTTAGTTTTACGATATTCTCTGTGAAGGCTCCACTAAAGTGAATTATAGGAAGATTTGAGGGCAAGTTTGACTTCCTTCTACTAAATGTATTCCCTAGTTGCATATTCCGTTTGGGCTATAAGGGATAAAATGTGGCCTCTAGAGAGGTCCCAAAAGTGTGACAATATTTTTAAGTGATCCAGAAAAAGAAATGCACAAATATCCACATTCACAAATAATACTAAATTATCAGTAGCACTCATTGATGGAATATTTGTTCCATGTTTACCATGAGGCAGGAGCTAAATAAGTAATCAAACATCATAGAGTAGTCCCCCTTATCCTGAGACCACAGAGAGTAACAAACCTTGTATATACTGTTTTCTCCCACACATACATACCTATGATAAAGTTTAATTTATAAAATCAGGCACAATACGAGGTTAACAACATAAATATTTTCTCATACCTGCACAGTCCGAGCTGTCAGAGCAAACAGCATTGGCAACTTTGTTAAAGGATGTTTGCCTTAAAAGGCAGTCCCCAAACAATAAATGTTGGCGTGGATGTGGAGAGAAAGGTACACTCCTACATTGCTGGTGGGACTGCAAACTAGTTCAACCTCTCTGGAAAGCAATATGGAGATACCTTAAAGTGATACAAGTGGATCTACCATTTGATCCAGCAATCCCAGTACTGGGCATCTACCCAAAAGAACAAAAGTCACTCTATGAAAAAGACACCTGCACTCGAATGTTTATAGCAGCGCAATTCACAATTGCAAAGATGTGGAAACAACCCAAGTGCCCATCAATTCATGAGTGGATTAATAAAATGTGGTATATGTATACCATGGAGTACTCTTCAGCTATAAGAAACAACCGTGATATAGCACTTCTTGTATTTTCCTGGCTGGAGCTGGAACGCATTCTGTTAAGTGAAGTATCCCAAGAATGGAAAAATAAGCACCACATGTACTCACCAGTAAATTTGTATTACACCTAAGTGGACATATAGGAATAACATCTATTGGGTGTCAGGCAGGTGGGGGGGGAGGTAATGGATATATACATACATGGTGAGTGAGATGCGCACAGCCTGGGGGATGGACACACTTGGAGCTCTGACTCGAGGGGGGAGGGAGGTATGGGCAATATATGTAACCTTAACATTTGTACCCCCATAATATGCTGGAAAAAAATAAATAAAAATATCACAGGGTAAAAATTTCTATGGGGAATTTGAATCTATGCTTCTGGAATTAAAGTTTGGAATTGAAAAAAAAAAGGCATGCTTGGAAGCTATGGATAGTGTATGGCTCTGAGGAAATCTGAAGAATTATTTCCCCAGACCCATTTACTTATATTTCCGGGTGATGAAGGTGGAGACTTTCTCTTCCCCTCTCGGGAAAACATTTGTTCTTCCTCTCTTTCTCTTCAAGTAGGCAGACAAGAAGATGTGCCAGCAGTTTATAAAAGCATAGAGTCTTCTCTAATTCTTTGGTCTCTCCTTGGTGTTCCAATCCCACCATACATGGGGGGTAATAACAGGCTTTCCCTGCGTTACTCTGTGAAAATTGGGGCTCAGGAAACCAGTGCTCGGATGTTCTGTGAGTAGAAAATGGTCTGTGCTCGGATCCATGATTTTGTGTTTCCTGTCAGAATCTCTCTCCATTCCTCCCTTATTCCCTCTTCTCCTTTCCTTTCCCCTCCCAACCTTTCTCCCTGCCCTTATCACCTGCCCCTTCCCCATTCCCCTTTCTTCTTCCTCCTCCTCCTTCCCTCCCTCCTCTCTCTCCATACTTAATGCTCACGTGCATAATTGAAAGGACTTACTAGAGTGAAGTGACAAACACAGGTAAATGCTATCTACGCTGAGTAAGGCCAAGGACACCCGAGAGGGATGTGCCACCCTTCTCATCGCCAAGGCTTCTCTACTTTCACATCAGCGAACTTCCTTGGACATGAATTCTGTATCTGCCACCCCTGAAGGTCAGAATGCCTATTTGAGGTTGGAACTCCTTGTATGAGAAGTGAACTACTAGTGCCTACTGCACAGGGTTCCCACATACAGGCTGAGTACTTAACAAGTATATTTCTGACCATCATTTTCTAAATATTTTGTGCACTCCTGATGTTTTATCAACCCAATCCTACCATTATGTTAGTGAAAATGTGATATGATTTGCCCTGAATATACCACTGCCCTTGGGTATGGACTTGCATCAGTGACTAAAACCCATTCACAGTAAACATTTGCTCCATGTTTACCATGAGCCAGGAGCTAAACAAGCAATTAAACATTATAGACTTGTCCCCCTTATCCACAGAGTGCTTTCTAAGAGCATCAGTCTGCCTGAAACCACAGGTAGTAATGAACCTATATACACTGTTTTTCCTATTCATACATACTTATGATAAAGTTCAATTTTTAAATTAGGCACAGTAAGAGATTAACAACAATAACTAATAATAAAATAGAATAATTATAACGATATACTGTATTAAAGGTTATGTAGATATGTGCACTCTATCTCTCTCAAAATATATTATTATACTATACTCACCCTTCTTCTTGTGATGATTTGAGATAATAAAATGCCTGCTTGATGAGATGAAGAGAGGTGAATGATGAAGGCACTGTGACAGAGTGTTAGGCCACTATTGACCTGACAGTGCCTCAGATGGAGGGTCATCTGCTTCAGGTGACCCTGGATCATCGAGCCATGACGGTGACCATGCCTGGATGTCAGGTGCAGACGGTGTCAGTGACTAATGGGGTGGGCAGGATATATGGCCTGGACACGCTGGACAAAGGGATGATTCATGTCCCAGGAAGGACAGAGTGGGATGGGGTGAGATTTCGTCACACAACTTGGAACAGCATGGAATTTAAAATTAATGAGCTCTCTCTTTCTAGAATTTTCCATTTAATACTTCCATACCACTGTTAGCCACAGATAACTGAAACTGTGGAACATGAAACTGTGAATAAGAGGGGACCACTGAGGAATTCTATTGCCTCTGGAAGTATTTGTTGGGCACTACAGATACAGCAGTAATGAACCAGACCTAGACCCCACCCTATGGAGTTTGCAGGTGATACACTGGGAATAGGAATTGAGGAAGGACCATTCTAGAAAATGAACTGCATTATAAGGCAGACATCCCAAGCCTGAGGGAGTAGAGTGTCTTCCGGAAGAAGTGGTGCCCAGCAGACACCTGAGAATGAGTAGAAAAATCAAGCAAAGGAGGTGGGCAGAGAGGTGACATGGGGGATGTTCTTGACATGTTTAGGGAAAAAAAATGTTTGACGTGGCTAAAGGAAAAATGCATAGAATGGCCAGGTGAGAGGTAAGCAGAGGCCAGGTTGGGGATTAGGCTAGGCAGGTTCTATTCCTTCTTATGAGTCATTAAGAGACAGGAAAGATGTGAATAGGGTGATTAGATTTACAACTTATAAATATCACTCTTACTGCAAGAAATTATTGGAGCAGGAGAAAGAAGGGAAGCTGGGAAGCTGTTGAAGTCATCCAAGGGAGAGGCTCTGTGGGCTGCTGGTGGCAAAGGCAGTGACAAGCACGGAGCGCAGATGGCACATCCTATTGACACCAAATTTGAGTCTTCCACTGCCTCCAAACCTCCTCCCTGTATCTTTGTCCCCTTCTTTACAAGCCTCTCTTTTCAGACATTCCATCTAGTGTTTTTCACAGTGTCCTCATAAGGATGGACTCGTGGTGTTTCTTTAATTTATCTAATGTCATCAATCCTAGCAATATCTCTTCCCTAGAACCTTCAAATCCAGAAGTTCCTCCTATAGACTTGGCACTAGAAGAATGAGTCTGGGATGCCAGGAAAAGCCACTTGGACTGATCCTCTGGCATTGGTCACTGCTTCCTCTCTTCTAAGGGTGGCTTCAGTTACAAATATCACAACAGTCCTAAAGCTCAGGTCACCAAAACACAAATACATGAATGCCATTCCCTTTAGCACTCCTGGAATAAATGCTCAGATTAATTATTAAGAAAATTATAAATAAGCTTCTAATTGAACAGTTTTAGGAAGTGACTTCAAATTTTTCTGAAGGCTTGATTTTATATGGCAAATGATTTAAAAAGTACTTATTATGTGCCAGGCATTGTTCTAATCATTTCATAGGTATCAACTCATTTAAATAACAGAGAGATACAGTAGGTGCTATCATCTTCTTTAACAGATGCAGAAACTGAAGCACGATGGCTAAGCAAGATGTCCAAGATCAGTCAGCCATGACAGAGTGTGACCCCAGCTCACCAAGACATTGAGGCCACAGAGCCCAGCCTGCCTTTAGTCATGCAGCAATAGCATCTCTTTCTTGGTAGTCAAGCAATTTCTTAAATTTTTTTGTAGAATTTTAGCATGCCACAATTCACAATGGCAAAGATATGGAATGAATCTAAGTGCCCATCAATGGATGAGTGGATTAAGAAATGTAGTGTGGATATATGTAGTACACACAATGGAGTACTACTTAACGACAAGAAAGAATGAAATAACAGCTTTTGCAGCAACTTGGATGGAACTGGAGGGCATTATTCTAAGTGGCGTAACCCAGGAACGGAAAAATAAATGCAGCACGTTCTCTCTTATAAGCAGGAACTAAACTAAAGCTACAAGAGGGCACACAGAGTGGTATGGTGGACACTGGAGACTCACAAGGGGAGAGGGGGAGGTGATGAGGGAAGAAAAATTACCTGTGGGGTACAATGGACAGTACTCAGGTTATGGGAACACCAAAAGGCCAGACTCCACCACTATACAATATGTACCTGTGACGGAATTCAACTTGTACCCCCTAAGCCTATTAAAATAAAATAAAATAAAAATAAATATTTTTAGCATGCCTTGTACCCTCAACCCCAGCACACACTTTTCTTCTATCACATTTTTTCCCTTCCTCACCACCCCCCATCCTACCTTGCCCAATGAACTTCAACCCTACATATTACGCATGTGTAGAAAGAGAAGAGAGAGAAGGAGGATGCACACAGAAAAGTCCTGTAGAGGAAAGAAGGGAATAAGGGAAGTTGGTGGGTAAAATGAGGTCAGAAATGAGTGTCTAAGGGCCAGGGGTAGTGGATGCACCACCCACTTTCTCTGCCCCCCACCTTCCCTCTCTGGTTAGGTTAGCTGCACAATTTATGGCCATGATGCTCTTGACTTTGCATCCTATTACTGTTTATTTACGTCCTATGTGGGCTTCCTTTCAATATGCTAATAGTATGCTAGCACCATGATGTTTACTTTTACACCCCAGAGTCCCCATCAAGACAGATGTTGTGACGTACAGATCCAGTCAGCCGTGAGTGTAATGACAAGGGAAGTGTTAAGAAAAGATTTACAAACAGGAAGTTAGACTCTATCAAGGGAAAAGAGATATGTTTTTATATATGAAATTTAAAGGGATAAAAAGGAATAGAATTTTTGATTCTTATAAAGTAGCTAAGCTGTAGCAATTTTAATAGATGTTTATTCAATTTGTTGGCATAGTGTGAAGAATAGCAGTTATATCTAAGCTGTTAATACTACAGGAATTATTTCCAGACCACAGAGGATATCGATATTCTTCTCTAGACCTCAGAATGTAATTAATTAAGTGGTTTAAAGTAAATTATAGTATGAATAAACATCACCAGGATAAAAGTTTCACATGAACTTGATGGGGGACATTTTTAGAGTGTTAAATTTATGACTGTCCATTTACATAAAGTTCAAGAACAGGCTAAAAGTAATTTATGATGACAGAAGAAAGAAAAGTGAACCATTGATGGAAAAAGGGGAAAAGGGAACTTGCTAGGAGAATAGAAAGGTCTCATATTTTGACCTGGGTGGTGGTTACACAGATATAAATATATAGATGTACAAATATTTATTGAGCTATAACTGTAAAATTTATGCATTTTACTATATGCAAATCATATCTTATTTAAGTGTTATAAAAAGTGACATATTTTCTAACATAGCAACTATAAATATAGTAGAAAATAGATTTCAAAATGTAAAAAACCAAAGTAACTCAAGAGTATTAGTTCATTCTACATTCTTCATTCAACAATCACTGGTTGATAGGCTACTATAGTTATGCAGATGAATACATATAAATAAGGGACAGTCACTGCCTTTAAAGTTATTTCTTATCATGGTAATAGGCAATTATAATACAGTCTGGCAAATGTAAAACGTAAGCTACAAACAAAGCATTACAGAAGCAGAGAAGAGGTGGGGGCTGGCCTAGGCAATGAAGTTCTTTTTACCATATAAGACGTCCTCTGCAAAGTGCCCTGTCGGTCTCTACAGGTTCAACTCCAGCCACTTCCTGTCTGCAATGCAAATGTTCCAGAACACCCCCCTGGCTTCCTGCAGCCTTAGTACACACTGGTTTGCTGGAGGTATTCCCTGCTGGGAACAGTCTTTTCTCTCCTCTCTGCAGGTGCCCTTCTACCTTGAAATATATGCATCTCTTCTATAGAATCTTGGGAAAGATTCCATAGTTATTCAAAAGGATCCCCGACCCCCCAAAATAAGACCTCTCTGGTAGCAGATGGGGAGTGGTTTGCCGAGTTTAAACAGAAGAGTTAAATTGTGAGACTCTGTGAAGAGCAGAATTTTAGGGAGACAAGATGGACAGCAAGGAAATCTATTTTAAAAGCTCCAATAATAGTCCAAGGGAGAGATAATGAGGGCTTGAAATAGAGTCACAGTAGTGGAGATAGACCAGACTGGGTAAATTCCTAGGAAGCAATGATTCTGAGGTTGATGGGATTGGGAAGTGAGATGAAGTACGAGAGAGGAAAAGACTGGCCACCAGGTTCCCAGGTACTTGGCTACTTGGGGATCCTACTCCATAGGATCAGAGAGGGGAGGAAGAAGGAAATGGTTCAGGGGAAAGACAACAGGTTATTCTTTGGGGGTGAAATGTCTAGGTTATCTCCACAATGAAATAAAAAAGTACATATGGTAGGTACACAAAAGTCTTATCCTTGGATTCCTGTAAGACCATCATTTGTTAATTCAACAAACGTGAACAGTGGTTTTGCTATGCACAGGCCTTTGCTGGTGTTGGAGAGAACACAATGGACTGAATATGGATTCTGGGCTCCGTCCATTTCTTCTTTTATTTTCCTTTAGTGACTGTGCTCATAAAGTCTGTACTAGAAGGCAGGGTGCTAGCCCTAAGAGAACCACAGCACAGATAAAAGCTCCCGCTGTGAATAGGTTACAGCTTAAATGAGCGTCTTGGCCCTTTATAACAGCAGGTTGATGAATACCATCATGGGAAGGAGTGAAGGTACACAAGCACACACTTCTTAGCTTAAATCTGCCAAATGAATAAACTCAATGAGGGGATGAAAGAGCATGAAAGAATGATTCAGTCCTTTGGTCGTCCTTCTGGTCTCTGGACCCGCAGCCTCCCCCAGGGAACTTGTTAGAAATGCAGATTCTCTGCTCCCATCAGACTATACTGGGTGGAAATCTCTGGAGTGGGTCCGGCACTCTTGGGGGGAGCCTAGGCCCTCCAGGTGGTTCTGATATACATTAAGTCTGAGAATCATTGCTATCAGCAACAAAAAAATGAAAGAAAATGGAATGAGGGAATAAAAGATAGGTTTCTTTCACGTAAATGAAGACCCTGACTAGTGGCTGGAGCGCAGAGGAAAGGATGGGTTTGCTGACTGACCATGACGCTATCTGGCCCAGGGACCCAGCTGTGCGATGGTCTGCAGAGGTTTCTTTGCATTTTACCTTGTGGACAATGGGGAGCCTTTCTCAGATTGAAGCATTGGAATAAAATAAACAGGCAGATCACTTTCATTTTAGTGTGGAGAGTGTACACAATATTTTATCTTCTCTCTAACCTTTTCCTGTCCTTTCATACCCAATTAAGATACAAAGAGATAAATGAGTAGGCCCTAATAGCTCTGTTCTTTCTGCATATTTTCACTGCTTTGACTTACTGATAGATTCTAATAACTTTCTCAAAACAATTAGTAATTCCTAAAATACTACGACATCTAACAGGCTTAGAGCAGTAAGGAAGGAATTCAAATCTTACACAAAGAATGTGATAGTTCCCCGGAACCACATTTCAAGGCCACAGAAGAGAATCACCTCCAACTTGACTCACCGAGAGAGTGGTCTGCACATGAACAAGAGGTGAAGGATGCTGCCCAAGGTCAATTCCCAAATCATTGTCCCCATGTGACCAACACTAAATGGCCACAACTGAGCCAAAAGAGAAATCACAGCTGGTGTTATCCACTGTTTTCTCAAAGATCAAAGGCATATACTATAGCAGTGAAGAAATCAGAATCTCCACGACAAAGTGGGATTGCAGTTAGCTCAAAACATTTCATTTCTCCCTGAATGATTCCTAACTCAGTCTGTGACTTACACATAAAATACAGAAAAGTGGAGTTTTCTTTTTAATATCTATTATATATACAATTTTCACTTGAAAAATGTTATTCTTCAAATATTCTGTTTAATTATAGGAAGACTATTGTGTGCAAACCTCTTCCGAAAAGCTGACTTGGATAAGATGATGAAGAAAAGTGCATGTGTCCCATCCTGAAGTAGCTAGCATCTTAAGGAAAAAGGGCAGCCATGGAAAATCGTCATATTTGTTTAGGCAAATCAATGTGTTTACCCAGTGCCATGGGAGCACTGAAGATAGAGTGATTCGTTCTACCTAGGGATATGAGAGACTGCACTGGAGTTGAAAAAGAAAGATGGGATAAGGAAATCTGGATTTTAGAATGGGGTAAACAGGTCAGAAAAGAGAAAAATGCACATTTTACTTTTATAATAATAGACTCTCCAGTATGGAAATGATAGATAGTTTCCAGTATGGAAATAGATAGTTTTGAGGTAGCTCAAAAACAAAACCCAGAACAATCTCAATGTCTCTAGCAACCACTAATCTGCTTTCTGTCTCTTTGGATTCATCAGTTCTGGACATTTCATATAAATGGAATCATACTATCTGTGGCCTTTTGTGTCTGATTTTTTTCACTTAGCATAATGTTTTCAGGGTTCATCCATTTTGTAGCATGGATAAATGCATTATTTCTTTTTTATTTTGAATTATATTCAATTGTATGGATATATCACATTTTTTATCTCTTTCAATTGATAGAAATTTGGATTGTTTCCAGCTTTTTGTTTTTGTTTTGTTTGCTATTTTGAATGATGTTTCTATGAATATCCATGTATAGGTTTTTTTGTGTAGACATATGTTTAATTCACTTGAGTCTATACCAAGGAGTAGAATTTTTGTTTCATATAATAGTTCTATATTTAATATTTTTCATAGCTACCAAACTGTTTTCCTAAGTAAGTATACCATTTTACAATTTTACTACCAATATATTGGGGCTTCAATTTCTTCATATTCTTCTCAACACTTATTATTGTCTAATTGTTTGCCTTTTTATTTTAGCCAATCATAGGTATGAAGTGTATTTCAGTGCAGTTTTTATTTGCATTTCCTTAATTACTAATTATTTGGAGTATCCTTTTCTGTTTTTATTGGTCATTTGTATATTTTCTTTGGAGATATGTTTATTCAAGTCCTTTACCCTTTTATAAATTGAGTTGTTTGTTTTTTCATTGTTGAGTTATAAGAGTACTCAAATATTATAGAAAAAAGTCCCTTGTCAGATATAAATTTTTTTAATATTTTTGCCCACTGTATGGGTTGTGTTTTCACTGTCTTGATGATGCCTATGGAACACAATGGTTATTAATTTTGATGTAGTTCAGTTTGTAATTTTTGCCACTGTAATTATAGTATTATTTAGCATATCTAAGAAACCATTGCCTAATCCAAGGGCACAAAAATTTACTCCTGTATTTTTTTCTAAGAACTTTATAGTTAAAATTTAGCATTTATTTTTAGCTCCATGATTCATTTTAGTTAATTTTTATATATGGTGTGACGTATGAGTCCACCTTCACTCGCTTGCATGTGGGTATTCAGTTGTCTCAGCACCAGTTGTTGAAAAAACTACTTTTTCCTCATTAAATGGTCTAAGCACCCTTGTCAAAACTGATTGACCATGAATGTGAAGGTTTAGTTATAGACTCTGAACTCTATTCCACTGGTTTATACATCTAGCTTTGTGTCAGTACCACACTGTGTTGATTACTGTAGATTTGTGGTAATTTTGAAATTCTGACATGTTGGTCTTATAATTTTGTTCTTCTTTTTTGAGATTGTTTTGACTAGTCTAGGTCTCTTGCATTTACATATTGAGTTTTAGCTCAGATTATCAATTTTTGCAAAAAGGTCAGTGGTAATTTTAATAGGGATTGCATTTAGTCTGTAGACCACTCTGTAGAGCATTGCCATCTTTCTAATAGTAAGTCTTTCAACCCATGAACACAGAATGCCTTTCCATTAATTTAGGACGTCTTTCATTTCTTTCAACAACAGTTTTTAGTTTTAAATGTACAAATTTTATACTTGTTTTGTTAAACTTATCCTTAAGTAGTTAATACTTTTTAATGTCATTTGTAACTGGAGCTGTTTTCTTAAATTCATTTTTGGATTGCTCATTTATGGTTTATAGAAATAAAATTGATTTTTGACTAGTAATCTTATATCCTATAAATATGCAGAACTCATTTATTAGTTTTATTTTCTGTGTGAATTTCTTAGGGTTTCTTATATATGCAAGATCATATATATGAAAATAGATAATTTTACCGTTTGTTTTCCAACCTAAATCCCTTTAGTTTCATTTTCTTACTTAAGTGTCCTGGATAGAACCTCCAGTATATTCTTGAATTGAAGTGGTGAGAGTAGACATCATTGTCTTGCTCCTGATCTTAGGAATAAAGCTTTATCAGGTTGAGGAAGCAAATTTCTCTTTCCAGTTTATTGAGTGCTTTTTGAAATATCATGAAAGGGTGTTAGATTTTGTCAAATGCTTTTTCTGAGTCTATTGAGATGACCATTTGGCCTTTATACTTTATTCTATTAATATAATGTATTACACTGATTGATGTTCATATCTTGAACCAACCTTGCACTCCTGAAATAAATTCAACTTGGTCATGCTGAATAAAATTTTTTATACATTCCTCAATTTGGTTTGCTGGTATTTTGTTGACTATATTTCTTTTCATATTCATAAGGAACTTTTCTCTATAGTTTTCTTGGAGTCTCTTTGTCTGCTCGTGGTATTGGGACAATGCAAGACTGCATAGGATAATTTGGGAAGCCTTTCTTCCTAGTCTATTATGGTACTAAAGTTTTGAAGGAGCTTTGTTACACATCAAGGACTAACTTACAGGAGCATAACCAGAAGGGCATGTTAACTAATTGGATATCAGGAAATAAAGAGAGGGAACATGTAAAGATGAATTTTAGAATGTCACATTCAGAAATGAGTACATATTTAGATACAATCACTCATTTACATATTTCCAATGTTTTTACAAGCAGACAGAATGTCAAATCCAGAAAGATTATGTAGATTTTTTCAGACATACAAATGTGCCCTACCATACTCAGAAAAAGCTGAAAACAATTATTTTTACATTTTAATCAAATATAATTGAACTTTACCCATCCTAAGACAATGTATTCAATTTACTTTCATGACCTTTAAGCATGGCCATAATCAATCCTATCTTTCTTAGCCCTAAACATTATTCTGCAACTTCAGTTAGGTTTGCTTCTTGTCTCTTTCATCTCAGCTCCACTTCCTAAATGCTATTATCACCTTCAAAGGTGAAGTGTCATTTCTGGCTTGAGAGTCTTTGTGTTGGAATTACACCCTCTCCTTATCCTGGCTCCTTCTCCACAAGTTGCATTCTGATTTAATTTCAAGACTGAGTTTGTACAGGAACTAACCTTTCTTGGTTTATTTTCTCATTTAGCAGGGAAGACTGGGTCTACTAATAGAGAAGCAAGAACATGAACCAGGTGTCACTTTTCATGAGTTACATGTCTTACAGTCTGAAGGGAGGAAGTGAGAATGTAATTGGAGGACGGACTACCAGAATCAGCAGCAACCCCACCCAACCAACCGCAGAGCTTCACACCTGATAGACGCTGCCCCTGCCTCTGAGCTGTGCTCTGTGTAGTAGTACAGAGACGATCTTAGCACCTATCACCTTGTATCCCATGTATACACTTGCTTTGGTCTCTTGTGAACTCTATTTGGCAAGGACTACATCTTATTTGACATTTTAACCCAGTCAAATGTAATATGTACTTGGCACACGTTAAGTGTTAAATCAATAAAGAGCTAGTGATTTAGTATTCTTAAAAGTAAAGGCTTTTCTACCAATATTGTGCCAAATGTAGCAACATCTATCTCATTAGTATCTACCACCCAAACACGCAGTCCCCTGTAGAAGCTTATTTTTCTTAAAATGATCAGCTTCATGAAGCCCTAATTCAAGCACATTGTAACTTTATTTTTCTGTAATCAGCACCTTGTCCCATTTTTTCCTTTTCCTTCTTGGTGATTCCTTGTTTCCTCAGGCACCTGTTCACCCATGAGCAGTCAGCGTGCTAGACATGGGACTGTGAGGGTGACTAAGTTACAGTGTGTGTCTCGAGGAGCTTCCGAAGCATCATCCAAATGGGCAAATAAAATATGATAATGTCCATATCTTACCCATAAACTAAAGCTTATAATTGATCAAAATCTCTACAAAGAGGTATATGCATGCATATGTGTAAAAACAAAAGGATCTACTTTATCAGCATACCACCTGCCTTCTACCTAGCTCACCTGAAGATATAACTAGAATATGAAAATTCTGCAGAAAGGAGTTATTTCTGTTACATGCTTCTTGTCATTTATTTTTAAAAGTGAATATTATGCCTAAAAGAACAGTTTAGAGCCACAGCTCCAGTTGCAGCTCTTCTCAATGCATAGATTGGGGGAGTATGGTCCACGGGCTTGTCTTCCGTGAATCTCAACTTGCTCATCCACCACATGGGACACAAGCCCACTTGCTGGACAGCCGTGAGGTTTGGCAGAGGGCAGAGGTCAAATGGTATGCCTGAGCCCCTAATATGACACATGTGATTTATCTTGTCAGTAATTACCAATTGTGAACTCTCTGGCCAAGGACCAACATTATTTATTCTGGTTTTATATTCATCAAATGGCCTTTTAAAAAGCTTTCCTCATATGTGAATCTCTAAAGATTGTACTATTCAAATTTTACAAGGCTCTTGGTGAGGCAGATGGTAAAACATAAAAGTCGTTCTGATTTGAAATTGAACTGAATCCAATACTGGCTACTTGTCATTTTTCTGGTAGTTCCAAATTAATTCCAAATTAATTCCTTTCTCATTTGTTTCAGTTTGACTTCCAGTTTAGAAGTTTTTTAAATGATTAATTTGATTCCCATTGAATAGGTGCTTTTTTTAAAGGTCCTTTTCTTACCTCTGTAGTGTGATGCAATGCAACTGAAAGCAACAGGCCACCACTCTGCGCTGTGAGATGTCACCATGCCAGCGTCTCTTTATATTTTATCACGGCTTACTCTTATGGAAAGCTAAATTATATGGACTCTTAGATCTTTAATACTTCTTTCAAATTTAGACAAAAGACATGACATTATTTTCAGGATGATATATGTAATGTCTAATGAATATCTTTAATTTTTAAAGTAGCTATAAGAATTTATCATTCAAAACATTATGACTTTTACACCCACTGAAGACTTTACTATCATCTCTTTTATTAATGGGTCAACTTAATTTTTTATTGAAATATCTGGAAATGAACTTCTAGCAGACTCTCATTTATCTGGAGGAAGAAGAACACTCTAATACAGACAAGGTGAAAGTAAAGGCACAATCCCTTTTTTTTTAACCACCGTCCAATTCAATCTACTCAGTTCTCTCGGCTTTTCTCCACTCTTTTGCCTCAAGGTCATCTCTTTTCCATCAGGATAGCTTTTGGCCATTTGCTTGTCAGAGCCTCTGCCAAATACAACAATCCTGAAGCCAATATATAAAGCAAATATAAAATATATTTGCAAATATAAAAAGGAGGGTTTACTGTGACCTGCAATGTGAATGCAGCTGGACGTAAAATGCTCATACAATTTCAGCGCAGAGCACGCCCTTCAGCACCTTCCCATACAAATGTGAAATGATCCTTAGAGCACAGCTGCTCTCTGTGCTTGTTCAGAAACCACGGTGGGGTCTTATCTTTCTGTTTCACTAGAGGAAACAACATGTAGGAGGATTACAAAAATAATGGAAGAGAACCTCTGCCTGGAAAACATTCAAGGTCCCAAATATTTTGAGGTACAGTTTAGAAAAAATTTCTAGTGCACCATAATCATGAAAAGGACATCTAAGAAAAGAAGTAGCTGGAGCAAATATAAGTAAATCTGTTGCATTAACAGAAAGGCCTCTATGTAATCTGTGCATTAAATTCTTACTACGCATGTGTCAGCCCATGTGATAAATCTTTTATGTACATTTTCTCCTTTAGTTCTCACCAAATCCTCACCCTATGAAATATGTGCTACTGTTATCCCCATTTTACAGATGAAGAAACAATGCCTAGAGAAGTTATTGTTCAAGGTTGAACAGAGAGTAAATACTAGACACTGTTTTAGGCGTGGCCATCTGTCCCAGAGCTTACATTATTCTGCTTATTGTTAACTAATTTAGGAATTATATTAATGACTTTATTTGTGAGAACATGGTAAATCCTTTTATTTAATATATACAACAGTCTGACAATTTCCTTTCCAGCCCAATGTTTTCCTCTCCAGAATTTTTTCATGTGTCCATAATTCATCATTTCAGATGATTATTGGTGGTGTTAATTCTAGTCAATTTGTTTACTGAGATAGTACAATTCCGTGAGACTTCTAACATAGGTATTCATCTTCATAGAATGTTGATCTACATTCTTACATTTTTCTACAAATGGAGGGGCCATTATGAATTACATTAAAAACAGAGAAAGGATTTGTGCCAGATTCAATTCATGCATATATCTATCGATCTATCTATCAATCTATATCTATCTATCTATAAAATTCAACACGAGGGAGAAATGAAAAGATCACCCTAGCAAACACAGCTGAATCTTGACTCCAGTTGTGTTGATTTTGCTAAAGTCCTTCTCTGATCTCCCTCTAGTGTCTCCACTTTAGTACTACACTTACTCATCAGCTAGTGACCATCTTCAAGATTGTTCCTTCATTCATTCACTGGACTGATACCTCAATGGAGCAGCTGCCTCAGGCCAAGCACCTTGCTAGCATATGTGCCTATGAACAAAACAGACATGGCCCCTGTCTCCATGGGGTCACAGTCTAGAGGGAAGCCAAGCATGAAGGAACCATGGTGATCCAGGGGCCCGAGAGTGTGCCTGCCATCTTCCCTTTCTCTGCAGCCCCCTCTGTCTGCCTGCACACCAATTTCCAGTTGTCCTTTCTCCCCAGTGCGATGCCTGCAGCCCCAGCTGTTCATGTCGCAACATCAGAAGAAAGGCAAGGACAGCAGGTACAAAACACCAGAGAAGGACATAAGAGGAAGGAGCAGAAAGCTTCTGGGTGGGTCCATAGTCCCAGGGAGGTTTGAGTTGTCTGGCCAGTGAGAAGTGCTGACTCTGCTTCATGGAAAAAATAAGGCAGTGAGGGAAAGAGATTGTGAGGATGTCTGGGCGGTCATCTTTGGGTCCCTTTCAATTCTCTTCAATAAATGATGATAAACAATTTCTTTTACATTGATTTTGGGTATAAGAATATACTTTTAAAAATATTATTCCCTGCATGCAGTGAACAAATAAGTTCAGAGATGTATTTGGGTGATACATAGACATATATGTATGTAGATGGCATTTGTGGAAAATACTATAAAAGTCAAGATTAGGGTGATATGAAAGAGAGGAACGGGAAAGGTATAACCAGGCTGCGATGATGAAGTGGATTTAATATGAGTTGTGCATGGTGGGTGAGCATTAGTTAGGGGGAGGATTCCTAGGCAGAGCATATTCCATGAGCCTCTCTCGTCCATGAGGCAGGAAGGATGATGGCAAATTATCAACAGACGAGCGGAGAAAACATCACCGTAGCTGCGGTGGGAGCACTGCGAGGGTAGAGGCCAAATCATGCAGGAACTGCAGTACTTGGTAATAGGTACCTAATGTATTTCAGTAAATACAAGGTTACATTTAAACACTTCCCTAGGCTGCCTCGCATGACTGAAATGTTAATGTGAACCTTCCAAAGCAGTGATGGAAACTAAAATCAGAGTTTCAGAAATCTGCAAAGCTGAAAGTGATAATTATCGATTGCTAGAATTACAAAGTGCTGTGGGAAAGAGTTCCCAACTAGCTGAGAAAATCAAGGCAAGTTTGATGATGTTTACACTGCCTATTTTTAAAAAGTGCAGTTTTTAGACATTCTGAGATTGAGCTGAGTGGAGAGGCTGTAGGATCAGAACACTGTGGAAATGGCAAGTGAGAGAAGAGAAGGGTGAGACCAATATGAAAACACCCAATAGTTAACATTGGGGAAGCTGTCAGAGACTGTACAGGGTGAAAGGTGTGTGACACCACTGTGTTACTGACCAGCTGCAGAGAACATAGGAGCATGTTGAGTTCAGTTCCAGAAAGTTCCACAGGGAACAGCAGGGCTGTGGGGGGTTCCTTTCTTTCCATACTAATGCCATCCCCCTAGGAGTGTGGCACCAGTCCTCCATCAGACAGAGATTGCAACATTGTAGGGTATTTGAATGTTTCCAGGAATGTTTTTTCACATGGAATAAATCAGAATAGGAGTATTCCTGTTAGATAAACAAAGATATAGTACTAAGACTGTCTTCTTAGAAGCAGAGGTAGCTAAGTTCTTGGCACTCATACCCATATATAGCTCCCAAGTATAATTCTTCTACAGGGATCCATATTATGTCTACGAGGCAGCCTGTTATGAAACGACATTAACATATAACTATGACGCAGGACTGTGATAAAGGATACAGGGCTTTGCTTATAACAAGAATGCATTACTACTACCAGAAACATTTTTTTTTCTTTTTTCCCCTAAGAGCAGTCTACTGATAACTCCTGAAGTAGAAATGTGTACACATGGATCATATATTTCAAAAGTGTATTCTCCACTGGGACATTCAGAATCCATTCATCTATCTAGACCCAACCAATCCATCCATCTATGCATCCATGTAATTATTCAATAATATAGTACAGTTGCTATGCACTGTGCAGAGGCACACAAGTGTAAAAACAGACATTGTACCTACCCTCCAAGGCTGACAATGTAGCGAGAAAAACAGAAACACAGTTGCAGTTAAATGTAGTGACTGCTTATTTAAAACCTTTCAATAAAAGAAAAATCAATTAATGGAATATTCATCAAAAATCAGAAAAACCAAGCCATTACACTAAAAATTCTAAAATAAAATTTAAGAATGTAGGACTCATACATATACTTTAAAGATGACTTCAATAATTCACATGTTCATGAATCTTTTTAATGTTAATATTTGAGCCAGTATTGCCAAGATTTTTTCCAGCAGCAACTCAACTTTGGTTTGATCATTCTTCTAGTTCATCTTTTGTGCTATCACCATTGCAATAAATATTGCTGTTCACTGTGTTATTTTTGTCATATTTCTCTAAATGTTATCTTCATTTCCTCAGCCTTGTCACTGCATTCTTCCTTCCGATGTTATATGTTAGTATTTCAGTTCTTCCTTTGCGTCCCCAAAAGCTAGCACCTTGGTACAGAAACGTCTTTCTCACCAACATCCCGTATAAGTCTACACACAGTATAGGCACTCAATATATTTATTGAATGTATTTGTTGTATCAATCAAGGATTACTAGTGTTTAACAAAAAAAAATTTTTTGAAAAATGAAATCTATTAACATTAAAGCTTGGCTTAAATATAAGAAAATGGCATATGCACATACGCTAAATGTGGTAGGATGGTTGATTAACTGCCTTTGTCCATTTAATTCCATACAATCACAGCCACCAAACTGCTTGATATAGCCAGTGCTGTGACAAATAAGCCATTCAAATGAACTCGGAGTAAGAGAAAATTAACAAATTCACTCAAAGAACTTAAATGATTTAAAAGCAAAGAATGATAAGTAGCTTCAATTTAAAGATAATGACCACTCCAAATATCAAAAATTATTATCGAATAATTTGAATATTTTTTTCAAAGACTCAACATCTAAAATCACCAAAAAAAATCCCCAAGGTTGTCTATGAAATAGATGAATAACATATTACATATTAATTCCACAAATTTTTGCCACCTTTGGCTCAATTTAGAAATAAAATATTACTAATCTCAAAGCAAATTAGCAATTCAGAACACAGGCACTATCCTTATTAGGAAAAGAGTCAATTTAATGCTTCGCAGATTGATTACAACATTTTAGGAAGATGTAAATATGTGCAGGATTTTCTTAATTAACAAAATTGGCTGCTCCCTCTGCCCTCATCCCCAGCACAGTCCTGAGAGGCACCAAATCTATTTTTCAGCTAGATTTTAAGTGAGGTAAGTGTTTCAGGATATTTCGCAATATCCACTTAGAATGTATCTTTTAAAACCAAGAGCAAGTCCTTTGTAAGTTATTTTAGATTCTGACTCTAAGTTCTTATTTAACAGATACTTTCCCAATAGGCACTTTCTTTCACTTTCAAACCACCTTCTGGTTACTCAGGGCTTTCCTCACTGCAGGAAAGGAAGAGAAGGAAATGGAAACAGGACATGGTTCCCGGTTTCTTCTCTAGCAATTCGGGGCGTGTTCCCCACATGTGTTGCAGTTCTTAGGACCTAGTATTACGTTCTCTCTAATTTTGCCTCCAAATTCAGCAGAAACTTTTCAGTCAACAAGAGAAGGCTGCAGGAGCAGAGATAGAAAATGGATTCCATTGGCAGTGGTTTAAAAATGAAAGTTCTTCTACTGGAACAAAATATTCCTCAGTACTCTCCACAATATTATAGGACCAAACCATCAATTTACAATATGGCTGTAACTTAATATTTCAAAGTCAAGACAAGAAAAAAAAAATCGAATGATTTCTCAAAAGCTACACTTTAGGCCTAAGTTACAATATAGCATGTGATTTTTTTCCATATACGGTGAAATGTTAATGTTTTCACTTTTTCGTGACATGTTCTAAGACTATTTTGATTTTTGAGAAAAATTCTCGTGGTTGGGAAAAATTAATTATTGCCAAAACACACTCAAAATTCCTACCAGTATCTTAAAAACCTAAACATGTTCTTTCAAGATTATAATTTTATATAAATCGACTACCAAAGATTGCATCTGAGAGATGAGAGTTAATGAGAGCATAGGGTGCCAAGAGATGGGCATATTAAAGACACTGATAAAATGCTGCATGTCTGTAGTGTTTTAGTAGGTCACCTTGCGATAACAGAATACCATAGACTGGACGGCTGAAATAACAGACATTTATTTCTCAGAGCTCTAGAGCCTGTAGAGTCCAGAACGTCAAGGCACTGACAGCTCTAGTGTCTACTGATGGCGCTTTTCCTGGGCTATTTTCTTATTGTATCTTCACATGACAGAGATAGAGGGAGAAAATTCTTCGGTCTCTTCTTATAAAGGCACTAATCCCATCAGTAGGGCTCCCCCTCATAGCCTAATCACCTCCTGAAGCCCTACCTCCTAATACCAGCACATTGGGGATTAGGTTTCAATATATGAATTTTGGAGAGACACAGACAATCAGTCCATAGCAGGTAGAAAGGATGAAGAGCACCAATTAAAAAGACATACAAATGGCCAACAGGTACATGAAAAAATGCTCAACATCATTGGTCATCAGAAAAATGCAAATCTAAGCTACAATGAGATACCATCTCACCCAAGGTAAAATGGCTTTTATCAAAAAGGCAATAAAGAAAGCTGGCAAGGATGTGGAGAAAGGGGAACCCTCGTACACTGTTGGTGGGAATATAGATTAGTGCAACCACTAAGGAAAACAGTATGAAGGTTCCTCAAAAACTAAAATTAGAACTACCCATATGACTCAGCAATCCCCCACTGCTAGGTCTATATCCAAAGGATGGCAATTCAGTATATTGAAAGATATCTGCACTCCCATGTTTATTGCAGCGCTATCCCCAATAGCTAAGATTTGGAATCAATCTAAGGGTCGATCAATGGATGAGTGGATAAAGAAATGGTGGTACATACATACAATGGAATATTACATAGCCACAAAAAATAATGAAATCCTGCCATTTCAAACAACATGGATGGAACTGGAGAACATTATGTTAAGTGAAATAAGTAAAGTACAGAAAGACAAATCTCACATGTTCTCACTCATATGTGGGAGCTGAAGATTAAAAATAATTGATCTCATGGAGACAGAGAGTAAAGTGATGGTTACCAGAGACTAGGAAGGGTAGCAGGGAGGGAGGATGGGTGCAAAAATATAGTTAGATTATTAGAATGAACAACATTTGATAGCATAACAAAGTGATCATAATCAATAATAAGTTAGGGGGTATACTTTAAAATAACTAAAAGAGTCAAGTTGGAAAGTTTCTAACATGAAAACATATTAAATGCCAGAGTAATAGATATCTCAATAACCCTGTTTTGATTATGTCACATTGTATACCTATATCAAAACATCACTTGTACCCTATAAAGATATGCAATTATTATTAATATGTACACACAATAATTAAAAATAAAAAAATTTTAAAAATAACAAGAACTGGTCATACTCTCCCAAATTGAGTGGCCAGACTTCTGAAGGTCTTGGTAGACTGCCTCAAAAAGATATAAAGGCCACATAACCACTCAGCAGTGTTAACCTACTGTTTCCTTTGCATTATTCTAAAGTAAGCACTAGAAATATGAGGAACTGGGCTCAGGGCTGGTCTGAGGGTTTGGCCAATGGTCCAGGATGCAGCAGAATGCACCCCAACTCAGGGTCCTTAGAATTGTTTCATAACATCTCTGGGCACAGCCTCCTCATACATGTGATACAGAAGCATTTGGAATCATCTTGAACTTGAAAGACTATTATAGTGTCATATTAGCAAACAAATAAATTAACAAACAAAACTTTCCAATCTGAGTTTTAGGTGACCATATGATATATAGTTCTCTAAATAAGGAATAATTATTAATCATTTGTTGTTTCCCCTTCATTTCCTATGCAGATTATTTCCTTACATATGACAAAAAAGTATGTTCCTTCAGCTTAAAAAAAAACAAAACATAATGATATGGAACCTATTGAAAGTTCAAAAATTTACCCAGATGATGGTGTATAGCTACAATGAATAAAAAGAAATTCTCCAACTTGGATTTAGGAAACTTTCTAATTTTCCACTTTGTCATAACACAGTCCAAAGTTCATCAAATACTAATTTTAAAAGCTTAAAATTCAGTTGCAGTGCTCCATGGGACACACATCTCCCAAAGAAAAAGGTGCATTGAATGAAGCACACATTCACAATTATCTCTGATCCACCTCTCAGAAAAGTGGTCCTTTTTCAGAAGGCTTTTGTATGGGTCAAAACTCCCTACCTGCTGAGTTCAAAGTCAAACAAGAACCTCTCAAGTAAAAAGGATCAACTATTATATTTTTCCTCTCTCCATATTTCTTTCTGAAAAAATGATCCTTATGCCTTATGGGGAAAACTGTAGTAAAAAAAAATTCTATTTAATAAGACCTGCTGAAAAATATACAATTGAGAAGCTGATTTATTTATAAAAACCATAGTAAAATTAATAAATAGCATTTAAGAGAAGGCTGATTTCACTATCAGAGATCTGTTTGGGGCTACATTTACTAAATTCCCCCCAAAGCAACTGTGAAATGAAAGAAAAAAAATGATGCTGCTGTTGATAGAATGGTTGCTAAGTTTCAAAGTAGTTTCACTTTAAAGTACTACAATTTCTAACAGAAAGTGAAATAGTTCAGTGGTGACACTAAGTCTAGTGTACTGTTTTTTTCCTCCACAATTTACATTTTGTTTTTCAGTTTTGTTTCTCTTCTAGGGAACTATTTTTAAATGTAGTAAATTCAAAAATAAATAAATAAATAAATACATGTAGTAAATTCTATGGTAGCCAAATTTCTAGTGATGATTGGTGGAACGTCAACAGTCTTCTGAGTGTGTATGTGTCAACAGTAGGAGTATTACTGATACAGTGTCAACAAAGGAACATTAGCTGCTTGCAAAGTGCTAGACACTATTCTAGCCACCTTAGATGCATTATGTTATATGATGCTCACAGCTTTATGAAGTAAAATGTTGTAATTACCCACATTTAATATAAGTAGAATGCAGTTTAGAGAAGTTCAGCAAATTAAGTAATGTCAAAGATCAGTAAATCTCAGAGCCAAAATACAAACCCAGTTCTGTCTGACATAATCATAAACTCATAAACTCTTGAACAACTTTCATTCATCAATTCCTGCCCCCCATGCTCTTTTAGGGCAATGTTGCCAAAAATTTTGCGTCAGAATCAGAGTACAAGAAGATGTAATCTTAAAAAGTCAAGGATTGGGATAAGTAGGAGTAATTAGAGAGGTGCTGACTTTGTTCAGTTGAATAGTTTTGTTTGTATAAATAAGTCCTGGGGGTGTGTCTAAATATGAATGGGTGACTACGCAAATGGAATGGCCAAATTACCTACATAAAAGAAAGGAAAATTTCTCCAAACTCTGAATAAAGTCTACTATTCTCACAAACGGACTTTGTCAGTGGATTTTCTGTTATTTACTTTCCTTTCAATGCCCGGACAAGGGTACAAAGAAAGGATCTCATTTCATCTCTGAACTTGGAAACCAAAATTGGGAAAGCATGAGACTTCTACGATAATCAAAAAATTTTACTAATTGGTGGAAGGAGAAATTTAGAGCCAAAAGGAACCACAGACATTTTAGCTCCCCAGGAATTCACAGAAACCTCAAAGAAGGCATTTGGTTTGTTGTGCTATTGAGTGGAGTTGAGTTAATTCTACTTCCTCACTGATTGCAAAGGTACGTATGGAACATGCTCTCTGGGCCAAACCCTCTTCTATGTGGTGTCTATTTGTGTTACACATACACAGACTGTGACCTATGGCCGGTATTATACAGGGTTACAATTTAACATCCTAAGGTGTTAAATCCTTGTTTTCCAAAGGGATTTATGAAAAAGAAATACCCACACAAAAAGTAAATAAAGCATGGGTAATTTTATTCAGTACTTTACCTGTACATATATCCTGATTTCCTGCACTTGATCTCAAAGTAGTCTCACGTTCCAGTGAGTGAAAATAGTGAGAATGGAGAGCACATCTGTCTCTTCAAATCACATAAGACATCAACATGAACTTGTTCATTCCTGCCTATTTCACCTTTCAAACCATTTTTCCCCTATGAAATAGCAAGTCCAGCAACAGAAAAAGGACACGTTCAGCTCATATATGACAGGAGCAACTGAAAAACAAAGACCCAAAAAAGTCTCAAATTATCAATTGAATAACAACTTTTAAAACTATTTTTCTATCATGGGAAGGCAATCCAGTTTGGGTTTGTTATATAAATTTGGAATTTAATTTATAAAAATATAGAAATATAAAATCTTTCCAGAGAACTTAACACAAATGAGAATTTTACTATTCCTGTATTAGAATGAGAAGTTTAATACATATTTTCTCTCTCTCTCTCTCTCTCTCTCTCTCTCTCTCTCTCTCTCTCTCTCTCTCTCTCTCCCTCTCTCTCTCTCTCACCCCAGTGTTATTTTGTGGATAGCCACACACAAAGTACTACCACCAGAGCATCAACCTCTTGAAGGCCAGGATCTTGGTGTGATAAATTCTTTGCCCTATTGCACAATGCCTGGTCCATGGCCGGTGCCTAACAAATATTTGCAGAATAAATAAATGAAAGTAACACTGATATCGATCACTGCCCACTGTCCTCACTAACGCAGCTCTCTCCAAGGTGCCAGCGACTCGCCTTCCCAGTGCCAATGGGCATCATTCCCAGAGGTGAGTAGCTGCGGCCCTGGGTAAGGCGATGCTGGGCTGTGCAAAAGGAGGGCCCATCTGAGGCGACTTCTTGTTTGCAACAAGGGCTCAGAAAGAAGGAAAAGTAATCCTGTTTACTCTATATCTCTGTTTCTAAGCACATTTATGTAGTTACAAGAATATAAATAATATTATTATGTATTATTTTTCCATTTTGAGACCATCCCACAGATATGGAAGCCTTTAAAACGGTTATGAAATGCAACCTAACGTTATTTGCCTTGACATGACCATATGAAACTGCCATTTTTGTAGATCAAAACCAAGAGCACATCAGCGATTTCATATGTTGCAAGCTGACCAAAAGCAAGGCGTGGGTGATAGGGACTAGAAGCAGAGGAGGAATAACAGAGCAGGAGAGGGAGAAGAACTAACAGCTGCACTTTTATAAAACAGGGAGCTGAGGAACTGCCTAGGGATGATAGAACAACAAATACAGCTTTAAGGTTTAAGTTACAAAGGTGATTGATTGAGGGAAACTAGAAATTAAATGTATATTAAATGGAAGGGATAACAGCAGATGGAGTATGGGGTGGGAGGAGCTCAGTCTACCCATGGCAGCAAGATCCAGTAGACAAGGTCTAGAAAAAATAATTGCAGCACTGGTCTACTATTTCAGAATCTGAAGGTAAATCCCCAAAAACTCTAAACACAGAAATAGTTAAATGTTTTGCTTCTGGGGTGCAAAACTAGGCAAGGACAGCTGTGATGCAAAGGGAGTGTAGGTTTTCATGATGAACGTTTGGTTTATTTTAGCCACGTGTCCGTGTCACTTTGCTACAAATATATGTTTAAGGGAGTAACAAAAATGTCTAACTCATGAGTTTGTTGTAAGTATGGAGTTAGATAATGCATATAAATAGCTAACATAAGAGTCTGACACAGTGAAGCATTCATAAATGGTGTCTATTACTTTTTAAAAATTTTCTCAAGGTTGAAAAATTCAGGCAATTTAGATATGCTATTCCTGCAAAGAATACATTACGTTTTGTGAAAACTTGATATATGAAAAACACATCACATATTGTAAAAAAGTGTGCAGTTTTAAGTTGTATTAGATACACTATAGAAACATTTAAAATGTATGGATATGCACTCTAGAATAAGAAAAATTACTGTTTTCCACTATGAGCTCCAATCTTATGTTATACATAACACTTTGCTAAAACACTTATAACTGAGAAAATCACCTTCTTTGTCTGTCTTTCAGAACTTTGCCAATATTCCTCTTCACTCAGGAAGACTTTCAGAAATTGAATTATTTTTAGTTTTAATTAGAGCTAAGATTTTAAAGATTGCATTAGACTGAACTGAATCAAACCATCAGAAAACAGAAACACAAAGCCAAGGAAAACATTTACTACTGAAATACATACATGTCCAAGTTAAAATAAGGGACATAAAATTCACTTGAGGAGAATGCAGAGTTAATTTTGCATGGGTTTCCCCTAGCTCTCCTAAAAGGAAGAATGAGCTAGAGCTGACCCACTTACCACAACGCGGATGAGAGGCTCCGACCGGCAGGAAAATACGGCCTTTGCAAATCTCTCCTCGCTTCCACTGAAAGTCTCCGTGTGCAGTTCGCGTCCACACTCCGTGTCTGACACCTCCCTCCCTCATCCCCACATCCCAACGCACACAGCTGCTGGGGTCGATTTCTATAGGTCAACCAAAAAAAAATATCATTCTAGATAACAAAGGAGCTCAGGTTGACTTAAAGGCAGCCCCTCATTCAGCCTCACAGCAATTAACAGGGAAGCCTTAGCCTGCTCAAGGTTAAGAAAATAAAAAGACGAAAGAAAAAAAAACTTGAATTTGTGAAGAACTCTGACTTGTGCACTACGTTTTATGTCTAGTAACACTCAAAGTAGCCAGCATGATGAACATCAGAATCAATACGATAAATAAAGTTAAAAGTTTACCAGGAAGACGGTCACACAGGATGAATGGGGTGGAGGAAAAAGGAGGTGTGAGGATCTGCAGCCCTATGTATTGGAGGGACCAGAGGCTGCTTAGGGCCCAGTCCCCAGCAGGTGGAGAAGGATTTGGCTGCACAGCGATCAGAAAGCCAGGAGGCTGCCCCAGCATCTGCAGGAAAGCGGTTATTAGAGACCTGATTAGCCTTCCACTGAAAGAACTCCCCACCCCAACTGTGTTGGTTGTCTTCATCACTTGGAAATGTAACCTCATGTAGTATGCGACACTGCTTTTGAAGAAACCTTTTAACTCAAGAGCAAGCTTTGAGTCAGGCTCCTTAGAAAACATACCAGAGTCAGACACTTTTCTAGTCACGTGGGGTGGGAGGATTTAACCCGATTCCATTAATCCATTCAATTTGGCCAAATGAATTAAACAAACCTAATACTCTTATGAAAACTGGAGCAAAACTAATAAAGCCAATGTCAACTATGAATTTCCAATCTGAAAATTCCACACTTTGGTGACTGGTCACTGAAAGAAATAAACATCTATGTGTAAAACAATTAGAGCTAATTAAAAAGGAGATTAACGTACAGGAAGGACAAAGTCTCCACAGAGGTCAAGATTTTGACCTTTTTACTTTAGAATTATTCAGACAGTCAAAACACTCATGCAGTATACAGATTTGAATATATTGAAAAGAATTCAATGTCAGGAAAGGAATAAATTAATGTTTGGTGTGTATGATCCAGAATTCACTGTGATTTTAGCCTTTCAGCAAAAGCAACCCATAACTAATTATAAAAAAACGAGAAAACATTACTCTGCCTCAACTTTGGAAGAGTGGTCACTACCTACTAGTTCAAACTCCTTCTGAACACAGTGAGCCCCACAAACACAGGCCTGAATATTTCCAGGGAACTAACTGTCACATATCAGGCAGGCTGTGGTACAAGACCTGTCATTTGCTCAGTGACACTGGGTCGGTGGAGACTAAGAGAACCCATCCAGCTCCAGGGACTGCAACGAAGGATACAACGAGGTGTCCATGCATAGAGTTTTAGGGCTGTCTGAAAATATCCAGCCCCACAATGTCCCATCAGGGGAAGTGGGGGACCCCCGTGTAGATAAATTGGAGCCAATCCTCTAGTACACATACTCCAAAATATTTGTTAAAAGATGGCAGGATAATGATCACCTGGCTAGGGGGCAAGTGGCTGGCAAGAGCTAGAATAAACCAGCTGGGATTCAAAAAGAGGCTTTTTAGTCAGAGAAAG
Source organism: Microcebus murinus (assembly GCF_040939455.1). Taxonomy (NCBI): domain Eukaryota; kingdom Metazoa; phylum Chordata; class Mammalia; order Primates; family Cheirogaleidae; genus Microcebus; species Microcebus murinus. Next base: position 9,463,115 of record NC_134116.1, read on the forward strand.
GAAGAAACAAGCCTTGTGATGGTGGGGAAAGAGTGTCAATGCTCCTCCTCATCAGACACCCAGGAACATCCAAGATTGACCAAGTTTGTGTCATCGGGTTGCAGGGAGAAAGAACGCAGACAATGTGAATTGGGGGACATCTCAGTGAGAGAGACATGTAGGATTTGGTCTTGTGTTAGGTGATTTGGGGAGAGGTTCAAGGAAGTGGGGGATTTTCTGTGGGTTGGATGCTGTCAGGACATTGGGTTAATTCTGTGTTTGTGCATCTTAATAAATCCTAAGGAGAAAAGACAAAAGCCAAGCTAAGGCAGGACAAGAAGCAGTATCACCCACATGAGTCATCTTGGGTGGCTTGAATAATGTTCATCTGCGTCTGCTCACGGAGAAGCCTGCAGGGGTATTATACCTGGACGGACGGCCCGACTTGCTGAACAAGGCTTGGGAGCCATGTGGGAGCCCAGCAGAGTCTAAGGGCAAGGTCACCATTGGTGTTAGAGGTGGACTGGTGACCCCTGACCTTGCAGGGGGGTGTATTTAGTGGATTCACAGGTAAGGGTCTGAGGAGGCCATGCATGTACAGTTTTATGGGTAGCAATTTCCAATGTCACAGGTCAAAATATCCCTCTCTGCAAACCATAGTTTCTATTCCTCACTTTTAAAATACACAGCAAAACTATTCATCTGCAAGCCTCAGATTGTGAAGAAGAGATTGCACCGCCTGCCATCGATGGTGTCTCTGGGGACGGTGTGTCCAGGGGAAGGAAACTGCAGTCTCAGTAGCAGCACATGCCCAAGACTGTCACTCTCCCCACAGGGAACAGATTCCCAGAATCCTTTACCAGAAACCTCTGTTCTGTCAGATTAACCTAACTCCGGCATTCCTTATGCATCTTCCTACAGCTTAAGTCACACGAGCATTGAAGCTTATGCTTACATCCTAAATTCCTCTAGCACAGTCACTTGAGTATTGTAGCTTATATCAACCCCCCGTTGTGACATGCTCATTCCAAATAGCCCCTCACATGTTTTCTCTCATCGAGGAGAGCTGCCAGCCCACTTCTTAACCATGATACTCACTCCTACCTGCTCTTCAGTTACTCATGGTGCTCAAGAGAGAAAGTGGTACCACCACAGATAACACCGAAGTGATAGTAGAAGTGTTAATTTCCTAGTGACACAAGGAAGGCGAAAAAGGTGACATTCCATTCATGTTTGCTGGAACAGACAATAGAGGTATTCATCAAACTATGTATTTTATGTTACAGAAACCACAATTGTAATTTTATCTGGAAAAGACTACAATGTCCTACAAATATGGAGACATAAATAATTCTATAAAAATATTTTATTGGAGCAGCAGCATACTATGTTCTTTTTGTTAGAAAGCAACTGTTGCCTTCAAACCCTATTAACAATGGTCCCACGCTGACACCAAAGCATCCAAAAGAGAATGAATCCCAGGTGACTACACACACACACACACACACACACACACACACACACACACACACGCACACACACATGCACACACACACGCACACACACACGCACACGATGTGATCCTGCAGATTTTTTTATCCTATGTCTTTAAGAGTGGATAAATATGCTTTATTTTTTATTTTTTTTTACTCAAATGCTTCTATTCATAGAGTGCAGATACTGGCAAGTCAGTTGCTTTCCCTCAGCGCTGCAAACGTTCTCGTGAGTGTACCAGGACAAGGAGACGAGTCAGGGAGAAGCTCTTTCTTTTCTTCCCTACAATCAGCCATGTTATACTCAAAGTCAGGACCTTTTCCAAATTTGCCAGAAAAAAGACAGAATCAAGAGCCAAATAAAAGCCTATTTAACTTCTTTTTATTTGAAACTTCAAAGTAGGTCATTTGCACAGTGAAAAGGACAGGAAGAAAAGAGAGAAAACAGTTAACATAAAAACTAAGGCTCAACAACGGTGAAACCCAAATTCAAATACTTTTTTCTTCTAAAGCACATTGTCCGGTATTGTTGGGAAAAATAAGTCATGAAATTGGTTTTTGTTGTTCTGTTTCCTTCCAATCATTATGAAAGGCCATTGACTGTGAGCTAAAAATGAAAAAGAACAAAAAAGTCCCAGCACTCAAAATGAAAAGTGGAGACATTAACTATTTATAGGCCTGAAAGCCAGATTTTTTTTTTCTTTTGAAGAGAAAATGAATTCATATTTTGTGTTGAATTCAATTTTCAACCAGGTTTTCAAAGAAACACTGAATGCTCCTCTTTTATGCTTAGGAAAAACTTGTCTTCATAAAAACTAACTCTATTTGCTGGAAGACTGAAGTTCTTACTCATCTTAAAAATTATTTTCTTGCCTATAGCAGCCAAGCCCCACTTCAGGACACCTCATTTATCCCTGGGAGGCAGGGTTTCTCACATGCAGTGTGCAAAGGAATTGTCTAGTAATTGCGTTCAAAATTGTCTTGGATTCGGATCAGGTGAGGGACCTGGGAGTTGGCTTTTCTAGCAACGCCAATGCTCTGGTCTAGATACCGCAAGGGCCAAGAGAGCAGCATAAAAATTTAGCAGCCCATGATCCGTGCCCAGTAATTAGATTAAGTTTATATGTAATAGGGACTGAACCTTTTTATCTTTAATAAAGTCAACAAATGATTGTAATGTACTATGCTGGTTTCCTAGGGCTGCCATAACTGTACCTCAAACTGGGTGGCTTACAAGTGAAATGTTTTCTTTCATATACCAGAGGCTGTATCTCTGAAACCAAGGGAGCCCCCTCCAAAGGCTCTAGGGCAAGTTCCTTCCTCTCCTCTGCCAGTTTCTGGTGGGGCTGGCAGTTCTTGGTGTTCCTCCGCTTGCAGATGCCACATTCCAATCCCACCAGGTCTTCACATGGCCTTCTGCCTTCCGTGTCTTCTGTGACTCTGTGCCCAAATTTCCCTTTTCTTTAAAGGACATTTAGTTATCGGATTAGGGCCCACCCTACTCCAGTATAACTTTATCTTAACTTGATTACATCTGCAAAGACCCTACTTCCAAATAAGTCCACATTCACAGGGACTGTGCATTAAGGATTCAACATATCTTTCTGGGGGGACGCAGTTCAACCCAAAACATGCACACCAAAGTTTGGAATCCACTAAGATTATAATTCTTTATACTGATTGTTCATTAGAATCACCAAGGGAACTTTCAAAATTATACAATATCAGGCTGCAAACAGTTAAATCCAAATCTCTAAGGGTACACCCACACATTATTAATCTTTAAAACTTCTCAAGCAATTTTGAGTGCATATCAAGGTTTGAGAACCACTATATAAGAGTCAGATTTTATAGATCTTTGTGAATATGTATAATATTTTTTAATGGAATGTTTGCTTTCTTACTATGCATTGGAAAAAATCTGCTGATAATTTAAGCCATCCTGAAAATATGCAATTTAGATAATAGAAGATTTTGACAATGATTTTTAAGAACCCAAAAGTTTCCCATAGATATTACTGTAAATATTTGATAATTTTTAAAATGGGTGTAGATTGGATTATGAAATATTTATTTCTATATATTATTGTATACACTTAGAAATAAAGGCAAGGGGTTAAGGAGGACAGTACATATGACAAAAACTGAAGAAGAAATTTGAGCTAAGAAAGTTAATCTGAATATATTTATGATCTCATAACACCTTTTACAAAACTTACTCATGGCAATATATATCTCTAATTTTGCTGCAAAGGAACTACAGTATTGAGCTGTCTTGGAAATATTCTCTCCAAATTGCCCCCGCCCAATTTTGCAGAATTATGATTCCAGATAACACTTGGTAATGATATCTAAATTTTTCAAATGGATAGATGCAATTACTTGGTTTAAAGAGACAGAGAGAAAAAGAGAAGGAGAGAGAAGGCAAGACGAGAAAGAATGAGCTGTTCAATGCATGTAGTCAGATGTGGAGCTCTAGAAAATACTTTGAAAAAGGTTAAATTAGTAACATCAGGAGTCATTTTCTTTGTTGGATGGAAGACAATTCTGTATTGGTATCTGGTTTGTTGTTATATTGATTACTGGCTAGACAGTAAAAACACTTTCATGAAATAACAATTTCACGGTGTTTATTACAAGATGGTACAAAGGAAGGAAGTAAAGAATTACTGGTGTAAGATAATTCAGGGGAAAATAAACAGCACATTAATGAAAACACCAAGGGACAGTCAATCAGTAAATATAGCATAATAAAATGTGAGAAGTAAAATATTAATATGAAAATACACAAAAACATATTAATCAGGTTAGTAATAGTAAATAAATCACAAAACCTGCTTAGTAGGAAAAGGTAGGAATAAAGTCAACACATAGTTTAATGTAGAACTAGGACAAAATTTACCATCCAAACTAGGACCCTTGAGAAGCAAAGAAGTTGCTGTTGCTAATCATGCAAGGACACGAGCTCTAAGCCGGGGCTGTCCCCAGGCCGGAGCTGTTCGGTAGCTGTGGTTTTATTCCACTTCTCCCGCTCTTGGCCCACTTTGCATGTGGCATTGCCTCGGCCTGTGAAACACCTCTGTGCTCTCTTTTCCCTGATCAAACATGGCAGAGCACCCATTTCTTCAGTAACTATTTCAGGATGTTTTACATAAGAATTTGTAAATGCTAAATCATTCTTAGGAGTAAACACAGGATGAATTACACTGTGGTGAAAAGCAACCCCCAAATGTTCGAGGATGAAAACAATCCAAGGTGGCCTGCCCACCGTGGGTAGGCCAGGGGTCTCTGTGGAGCTCTGGCTTCAGCACTGGCGGTCATCGTGCCAGAGGAAAGGGAAAGTGTGCCCAAGGCTTCACAGCAACGGTGAGAGACAGGCCTTAAAAATCAGGCCGGGCAGGGTGGCTCACGCCTGTAATCCTAGCACTCTGGGAGGCTGAGGCGGGAGGATCACTCAAGGTCAGGAGTTCAAAACCAGCCTGAGCAAGAACGAGACCCTGTCTCTACTTTAAAAAAAAAAGTAGAAAGAAATTAATTGATCAACTAAAAATATATATACAAAAAAAAAATTAGCTGGGCATGTTGGCAAATGCCTATAGTCCCAGCTACTTGGGAGGCTGAGGCAGGAGGATCACTTGAGCCCAGGAGTTTGAGGTTGCTGTGAGCTAGGTTAATGCCATGGCACTCTAATCCAGGCAACAGAGTGAGACTCTGACTCAAAAAAAAAAAAAAAAGTGACACATAACACGTTCTCTCGCATCTAATTTACCAAAACTAATTTACCAAAACATGGTGCCACCCAACAAAGAAGGGACTACAGAACACAAGCCTGGAAGGGGTGAAGGGAAATATTCACAAGTATGATTAATGAGTACCATAAAAATATCTTCATAACTCAATGTCTTCTTGAAACTGGCTTGTAGAAAACCTTTCTTGATTTTTTTTCTTTTTCTTTCTTGAGGAGGGGAAGTCTACTATCTTTCTCTCTGTTCTTCAGTATGTTTTTCTCTCTGCTTCTGTCTTGCTTTGTATTATTTTTATAACTCTCTAAAAACTGTATCCAAGCCTGTGCATGCTGCAAAAGATGCCGCAGAGCAAACCACATTTCATGTATGCTGCTTTCTGTATATCCCTCTCTACTTAGCACTTAGCAGGCAATGATGCATGGCTTTGCAGTCTCTGTGACCAGTGCAGCCTAGAAAATAGCCACATTTATCAAAGTACAAATAAGGAAAATCTCTCTCCCCAAACAGCAAAGTGGGGAGTGTAATACACAGATATTGTTCCTTTCAAGACACAGAAATTTGAGTGCACTGCATTTAATACCCTGAGACATAGAGGGCAGACACGAAATTCCATGTATAGAATGATCCCTACAACATTAACTGAATATGTGTGTATAATGGATAGACTCCTAAAAGCTATTTTTTTTATTTCAGCATATTAAGGGGATACAAATGTTAAGGTTACATATATTGCCCTCCCCCACCTCGAGTCAGAGCTTTAAGCGTGTCCATCCCCCAGACGGTGCGCATCTCACTTATTATGTATGTATATATCCATCCCCTCCCATCTGCCCAACACCCAATAAATGTTATTCCTATATGTCTACTTAGGTGTTGATCAGTGAAACCAATTTGCTGGTGAGCACATGTGGTGTTTGTTTTTCCATTCTTGTGATACTTCACTTAGTAGAATGGGTTCCCGCTCTATCCAGGAAAATACAAGAGGTGCTATATCACCATTGTTTTTTATAGCTGAATAGTACTCCATGGTATACATGTGCCACATTTTATTAATCCACTCATGAATTGATGTGCACTTGGGTTATTTCCACATCTTTGCAATTATGAATTGTACTGCTATAAACATTCTAGTGCAGATTTGGTTATATGCATATGGTACTATGTGGTAGACAAAGGTTATATATAAATCTTTCTTGTCAGTGGTACCAAACATTATTAGCAAATGCTAACTGCATCCTATACTCTTTTATGAAGGATACCTTTTAAATCTTAATTAAAATCCTTACCCTAATCTGTAGAATATAGTATCAAAATATGTTGCAAAATCTTGCTGTTGAATTCAAAATGTGAGTAACACTTCTCATATAACACTGTTAGCTAATTTAATGTGATGAAATATCACAGGTGCCCTGATAACATTGAGAGCCCCAAGCAGAACCCTTATTCATTAATTATATAGTTGCTATTGCTTACAAAAAGGACACTGAGTATGTAGGTATTACGCTGAAAGAATATATTTATAATTTTATATTCATTTCCAGAGAGGGAATTTAGATAGTAGGAATCAAAATCTTTAGTTGATAACTGGTTTTCTTTGTATACACGACTAAATATTTTTGAACCTCAGCCTACCAAAGGGAGCTTTAGTGGTATCCAGTCCATTTTTTCACTATTTTTTTTTAAATTTAAAATGTTATAAAGATGAGGATAGTTTCTAAAGAAAAAAATATTTTAAAATATATCCAAATAAGGATATTTCATAAGAAAAAAAATGGCTATTTATTCACATTTAGCGTAAAATTATTTATAATCATATTGTTAATTTTAATTTAGCTCAAATCTATGCATTTTTCTTGCATTTCTTTTTATAAATTGGTATATTTTTCTAATAATCTCTTCTTACTATATCTGGGGTGTGTGTGTATGTTTGTGTGTGTCTCTTATATGTATATGACATGGAAGGTATATAATTTATATATTTCATAAACAGAGTATCATTTAAAATAATTAGTGGTAACTGAATGCTCTACTATATGTCAAGGTCAATTCAAAATATTTCCGTCTTAATTTACTGAAATCTCTAATAATTAATCCATTAGTTTATAGGTTGATTCTAGGGGAATTTAAGATTTTGTTAAAGATTAAGCATTATTACAAATAGCAACCAAATTATTTCTCCAAGTTTTAATTGTTTGGATAACAATTATTTAGATTTTTATTTGCCTATAAACCTAAGTGTAAATAAATCTAATTAATGATAGCACTTTAATAACTTTCTAATGCTTAACTATTACTTTCAGTTGAATTACAAGAGAAAATAAGTTCTTGCTCATAACTAAATTACAAATTTGTTATGAGGTTAAAGAGGGAAAAGCCACTAAATCTCAGACTTAGCTTTCATTATATTGATAAATCTTACCTCTATTGGGCCAACTCTAAGACCAGATTTCAATTTATAATTACTCTATAAAAAATACAACTCTAAAAATATTAAATCTAACTATACATAATGATAATAACTGTTATAAGTCACAACACTTTGTCCAAAGTTGCTCTGATAAACATATATGTAATCTAATGAGCTAGGCACAGAATGGCAAATGTCACATGTTCTCACTCATGGGGGAACTAAAACATTGGATCTCACAGAGGTGGAGAGTAGAATGGTGATTGCCAGAGGTTGGGAAGGGTGGGAGGGTGGGGATGAAGAGGGATTTGTTAATGTGTACAAACATACAATTAGATAGAAAGAATAAATTTTAGTGTTTGATTATACAATAGGGTGACTATAGTTAACAATAATTTATCGTATATTTCAAAATAGCTAGAAGAGAAGATTTGGAATGCTCCCAACACAAACAAATGATAAATGTTTGAGGCGATGGATTACTCTGATTACACATCATATGCATGGATCAAAATATCACATTAATCCACAGGTGTGTACTATTACTATATATCAATAAATATTCCTGATTATAAAAGATATTTGATCAGAAATCATAGATAATGCAAATAACTTTATCCAATTATATGTCTCAAAATTGGCTCAAACTGATTTTAATGGAGAATAAGTCTCAAAGATTCACTCCTTGCTTTAAATCCTTATTTATTAATATTTTGACAATGTCTTTTCAGAAGAGTTTTAAAATATTTTAAAATTAAAATTAGATGTCAGTACTATGAATTATGTGAAAAAACAAGTTACCAAATAGTGATTCTATTTTTACACAAAATAATGTATATTTAATATGTATATATTTGTACAAAGACTAGATGTGTAGGCACCAAAGAGTTAGCAGTTATTGTTTTCTGCCTGGGGATATTGAAGGTGGTTTTAATTCCTTCATTATTCTTACTTCGTGTTCCAAATTTTCTACATTGTGCCAGAATCAGCTTTGTCATTTAGAAAAATTACAGAGCAATACAAAATTCCAAACTGAGTAAATGATTACCATTTATCATTCCAGCATTTTGTCAATAGATCTGTTGAAATCCCCTCCCATATTTATCCATATAAATAATATATGTTATGATTTTATTTTAAATAATTCTAATATTATTCTCTGTGAAAAATAAAATATACCCCCTTCCTAACTATTCAAAAATAATAATGTATCACTGAATTATAATACCACTATGCACACTTGTGGTATTCATACTATTGAAATATGATGTTTAATCTTCAATGTACTACAATTTTCAATTTTATAATCATGTGTGAGGGAAGCTTTCCTGTCTAAATAAAGTCTCCTCTAGACCCCTTTCCTTCTGAATGCAGGATTTTGAGTGGATAACACCATTAACCCTGTCAACTTGATACATGAGTCTTTTTTCCATACCTAGGAGGACTTACAGATGTGTTTCAAAAAGTAGTTCTTATATCACATCCTGAGAACCCTCTTTGATCAAAATTGTGAAGAAAATAAATTTGTATAAAAAAATCCTAGATATTTCTTTAAATAAAAAAAATTAAAACAAACCAATCATTATTGCTCCTATTATTTTATAAAAACTGTAACAAACCAGAATGCACACCATATAATTTTATAAATTTTCAAATATTATTTCTCTTTGGTAGATTGTGCTCTTAAACATTCCACTGTTTACTTATAAACTTGATCTATAGCATTTTCTGAAGCTAAAATATCAATGTTAAACATGAATGTGACAATAATATTGCATTTTGCATTTTGCAATTGATTTTCCATACATTTTTGTCCAATCCCTACTCCTTTACCCTTGCACATGGAAGCCATCTCCAAAACGGAATACAGGAATACTGGTAATCGTCCCTGCTTTCTGTTCCCATAGCACTATTTCCTAGGATCTACACTATGAATTGAAATATTCTGTTTAAATATCTTTCTCGTTCCCTGGCTGGTTCGGAAGTGCTGGGTGCTGAGTTGGGTTGTGCCCCCTGCCACCCTCAGTCGGAACATCCTCCTTCTTAAACATCCTCAAGTTTATACGTGTGTGTATTTCACTTTGCATTTCAACTATCTGTGAGAATGCCTCTACAGAATGGGCTGAACACATAAATGTGGAGCTGGACAGAACCAAACCAAATAGGGGTGCAAAGTTCAGAGGCAAAAAAACCCACAAATGACTCAGTGCTGTTTCATCACTGAGTTCAATATACGTTCACCAAATTCCCAGTACCTCTGTGAACCTGAAATACAAGGCATTGAAAGAAGGGGAAAAAATTAGGTCTTTGTAATTGCTGCAAAATGGCTTTAATGATATACAGAAAGCATATTATGGGATGTGCCTAAATAATCTACAGTCTTTCAAATGGAAACAATAAATAGACATTAGTTCAACAAACTCATTGAGAATGCTGAAGAAAACGAAACAGCTTCACTAGTTTCTAACAATACTGACAAACTTTGCCTGCTTCACAATATTGCCTAAGGCTATTTCCTCTGAGAAAGAATGGAAAGAGAGTATACCCTAGTGAAACCACAATGATAAAAAATACAAGCAATATATTCAAAAATAGGCAAAAACAAAAACAGTGAAGACTTAAGAAGAAAAAAGGCACCTCAATTACTGAAGAATATCCTGAGAAAGAATTAGGTAATAATAGAGTTTGAATATTATATTTAATTTGCTTGCATTTTATATGTATATATCATCTGCATATGATTTAGGATTCTGACAGTCAAGAAGAATTTTAACCTGGAATCGCTAATGATATTCACATATCTAGGATGTGATTCTACTTTTAGAAATTCTGTTTTAGGTAACATACACTTTTTCCTTTTTTCTATATGACTTTAGTGAATCATAAATAATCTTAATAAGTTCCTGTCCGTCTTTTCACTTTTCTAAAGCAGGTGCTCCTAAAATTATGCCATAAGATGTTTACACTTACTGTAATTGTATGCATCTACAGGGCATTATGTATTCATCCAATGTACTTAAAGTTAATTGAATTAGAACACCATTCCTATCTTCTGCCACAGAGAAAGAAAATAATTTTATGATTTACTTTAGAAAGAAACATGCTTGTTAAAGGCTGAAAAAAAAACAATTCATATAATTTCACTGCCCTCAATAGTCTTAGAGTGTCTAAACAGTCTAAATGTTAAAATGTTTATACATACAATATTATTTTCTGAATTGCTAAATTGTGCCAAAGGAGTGGCTACTCTAGTAGAAGCTTTAAACTGAAGTCCCTTCACTGGATGTCCTCCATTCCCTCTGTAAACTATCCTACTAGTGTGGGTGACATCCTGGCACATGCTCTCACCAGGCTGGTCTCCAGTCAGCTGGGGAATGCCATTCCCACCTGTAGAATTGTGACCTCACCAAGAGTTCATTCCCTTGTAGTCCCAAACACTGATAAGCCAGTTGTACTTGTTATGGGTACATAATTTGACTAAATAAACAGGTGGATGGAGTGCAAAAAGATTGAGTTGTTACTACGAAAACTACACTTAATATTTTGTAAACATAAACTTTATTAAACTAAGTGTCCAATTGTTTGGAGGATAAACAACTTTAAATATTTGAAGAGAAATTCATAAAACTTAGCAAGATTCTACACTCAAATTGTTGGACATATATCTTTCGGTTCTAGGTTAATCTGGCGAATTTTAAGCCCAGAAGTCACAGATATACAATATAGGTGTGATTTGGTGAGGAAAGACACTGGACCACCAATCTGTAGACTCTTACTCAAGGAAGCCCTATATCAAAATGTTCCTATATAAGTTTATATTTCAGTATATAGTTACTGAGGTTATCCCAAAGGCAATGGTGACTGGTGGAAAAACTCCAAGAGACAAGCAAAAGATACGAGTTACTTCCACGTTGATAAAAACACACATCTTCACTGCAAATAAATAACTACACAGGGTGTGGCCACCACTCTGTCCAAATTTCTCCAAGATGGCAATCAGCCTTTGAAGTTCCCATCGGACTTTCTGCCCTTTACCTCTCTAATGGGCTGTGTTCTAGCCACCTGTGCTTTTCCCTATTCCTCTCCCTACTAACTATTCGAGACATTGTACCCCAAATGTTTCCTAACATAAAAGAATATTTGTCTTACATTTCCAAGGTGTTGCAACTTTTCACACACAGAAGCACGGGGCTTCTGAGATCCATTCCAGCAACCATTTGATTCAAGTCTCTGGCTTTGATGACATTCTTGCTCATAATTCTCTTTACCCACTAGCACATTTCCTCACATATAATTCTACTATTGACCCTCTAGGTCTAAAAAATTTCAGCCTCTGGTGAAAGATTCTGGTGAAACATCTCTTGTTTGCCCCCCGCCCACAGAGCACAACAGGCTTACAGACTTCACTCACGGTCCAGTGTCCCTCCAACCTGGTGACACAAATGGAGGAGCAAGAGAGGGTGAGTGTGTCAATCAGCATCTACCAGAAGGCAGAGCCACACCGGGTGTATTGAGGGAATTAGGTGAAAAGAATTGTTTATTAGGCATTCACAGACTGAAAGGCAAGAAGGAAACACTAAGCTATCAGTGGGTTTTTACAGAGGTAGCCACTGCAAGAGCAGCTGGGATGGCTAGAGTGTGGGGAGGAGCTCAGAGGGTTCCAACGCTGGCGTGTGGGGAGGGCTGAGTGGGCAGTGCCCTGCCGCACCTGCTGGGTCAGAGAAGCTTGTTCCCTGAGTGCAGGAAAACCAAAAACTGAAATAATTTATTATAGTTTGCTGCTGGAAAGACTGGTAGGGCCAACATTTCTATTTCAAAATCAAAGATGTACTTTTTAAAACAATATTAAAATTTGCATCCCAAAACATGCAACCACATAAAGTTTCATAGCCAATATCTGTGGAAAACTCAAGAGTTTATTTCTGAATTTTGAATAGATCTTTGTAATATTATTTATCCTCTAAGTAGAAGTATTTATATCATAGCAGAAATGTAATTTGGGGGGGCCTAGGGATATATTAATAAATTAAATTAAGAGTTGGAAAATGATTTAAATTGGCTCCTGACATGCAGGTGATTATTTTTTTATGACTTTTGACAGGATTTTTTCATGCCACAGAGATGGCAGAGATGATTTCCATACATGCAAATTTCTATACATTAAAATGGAAGTGAACATGTATGCCTCTCAATTCTGCTTTCTAAAACAGAAAAAATATAACATCACTAACCCCTTTTGAATTTGCCACGAATCCTAAATATAATAAGACTTTAAAGATATGATTTCTCAGTAATTATGTTTACAAGTTCTGATGTTGGAATAACAAAATATATATGTGAGCTAAAAACGTATACCTGGTAATTTATTATGAGTCACACATAGTCCATAATTATCAGTATGCCACAAGACTAAGAAAAAAGCAAAGAAGCTGGGAATATGAAAGTGTCACAGTGCTTCTCATGAGATGTATATCTGGACCAAGGATGGAGAATCTGCAGCCTCAAGACCACACGTGGCCCTCAGATCCCCAAATGAGACCCCTAGACTGAGTCCAAACTTCACAGAACAAATCCCTTTACTAAAATCCTTATTAAAAGGATTTGTTCTGTAAAATTTGGATTCCGTCACAAGGCCACACTCAAGGATCCAGAAGGCCACATGTGGTCCCAAGGCCACAGGTTACAATCTGGACCAATGGTAGCCACGTTCCGAAGTTGAACATGAGAAATGTACGGGCATCAGGACTCGAGGGCTTTCCTCTTAGTGGTGAAGACAAAATACTGATGGAAGTTTATGAGCCCGGGAAGAATGCTGGCAGATCTTCTAGAAAGGAAAGGCTTTATAAACACACAGAACCACACAAAAAGAGACACAGAATCAAGGGCCGTGCGCCTCATTTAGAATGTGCCTTTTCTAAGTGGTCATTTCTAGACTTAAAGTCTGCAAATGGGCATCTGGTCCTGGCAGCTACCTTGATATTTTATTCTGTGTAATCACTCCCATTTGGGTTTAATATAGAAACTGTGCAATAGAAATAGACTGCAATTAGAAATTTTGTTATATAAACAAGTTTCTCATTATCTAGTTTTCACTTTTCAATTGGCAGTTTACACAACATTTTTAGTATTTTAATTATTGAATTAAACATGGGAAAAGCCTACACAGATTTCCCAACTATACTAAGCCAAATGTACAAAATCTGGCAAGTTATGACAGCTTTTTTATGTTGAAAATTATTAAGTCAAATACTTCAAACCAAGTTTAACATTGGTAACTGCTTCTTAATTTGGGTAAGAACAAAAGGTAAAAGTAATTTAATCTGGAGAATTTCATTTTCCAGACCTGCTTAAAAACCATAAGTTTTTCATCCAAAGAAGAGGGGCACAAGATATATACTTCCTTAGTTAAGGAAAATTATAAAAGGTCTCTATTTGGGCTAATCCTCTCCTATGTTAAGTTATTCAAATGAAGCTCCTCAAGTAGTCAAAATACAAATTAGATGATCAGAAGGAGATGTGTGGGTGGGGACACAAAGGATAGGTTCTGGAATTTTATATACATGGATACATAGTTTTTTTGTTAATCATTAAAAAGGCTTTTATCAAATACCTTCTCAACAGAACACTGCTTGGCCACCTTTCTTAATGTCAAAACAATTTTGTTCTAAATGGGCCCATGAGACATACAGCAGTGCCAAGGTGTCTGACAACCTTTAGCACCACATGATGGGGAGAAAGTACCATTTTATGAATCAATGTCAGGAATGATAATAGCCTGCAGTGGGTTTAGAAAGGTTCATGGGGGAAAGCGGATGTGAGTGAGACCTTGAAGGAGAGAGCTGGATTAACACAGAAAGAGTTGGGAATGATGCTCCAGATGTGGCCGAGAGGCAGAAATTAAAGGCATGAAGGTGGGCGGGGATAAACTAGACAACCCCACGCCAGTGCCCTGTGCTGGGGGCTCGGAGAACTTCCGTGTATCCTCTCACTGCATCCTCGTGATGCCACGGCGAGGAGCTCTATCATCATCCCCGTCCTACAGATGAGAAATCGAGGCTTTCCACTAGCCAGATGTGGCCACCTGCCTCCAAACCCAACCATTAACCACCCCTCCGCCAGCCACTGCTCTGCCTGCAGGAGCCGGGCACGGGTGGGTGAATTCCGTCGTGTGGCCTCTCTTACTCATTTCTGCATGGATGTCAGGGTTAGTGGGATATTGTGCTGTGTGGAACTAGTAAACTGGCAAAAAGCTTTGTAAAAAGGACAATTCAAGACAACTATAAAGAAAAGGTATTGCAAATTTCATCGGGAATTCAAATTAAGGTGCCCTGAAAATTATTAAAAATATGTTATAGTCAATTTTGGCAAGAAGGCAATAACTTTTGTATTTGTAATTCAATTTTGATTCTTTGAATATTATAACACCACTAAATTCATTTATAAGTAGGAGTAATTACATTATAAATTAATACGACTAAAATATAGTTGTTTTTCAGACATCATAGATTCTTTTAGTTTGCATGTCTAATAAATGACAATACTTTATATAATTAGAATTATTTCCCATTTGTATTTTATCCTTCCAGACGTTTGAGTTCATAGTATAAAAACACAATATTACTGACCGGCTCTGTTCCTCAAGATGACAGTGGCCAGGGTCCTAAACCTCTAGGCCCCAGTACTTCCCAGAAGAAATGTACCTTTTGGAGGGCCCATGGCTACCCTTCCAGGCACTTGCTGAGCTACATTTAAAAGAATGCAGTGGCTGAAGTGAGGATTCACTTTCTAGGAGCCAGGATTCATTCTGGATCCAATGTACGGTACTTCCATGTTCTGATCTGTCTCCAGCACTACATCTGATGCTTTGGTTCTTCATGCTTAAGTTATTTCTGTAGTTTAGACAGCCCGATTGACCAGCTTCTCTAACTACGACCCATACATACAAATCCAGTCTCCAGACTTGTCTCTTCTGTGTAGTTTGGGGACACTGGCACTGACCGTTGGACAGTCACCGTTTGGGCCTCTCCTTCCTCCACCTGTTCCAGCCCCAGCTGGAGTTAGGTGTTAGACATTATCCTGTGGGCCCTCAGCTGCTGAGACTTGAAAGGTTTTGGCTTGAAGGATTTAATCTCTGTGCCATATCAACTCACCTGCTGGAAATGAGGTTGGCATCTTTTTGCAACACCTGCACTTCCCACAGCATTATTAGCCTTTCTATGTACAGTGTTGGAAAAGACAGAATCAACCAGAGCAGAGGAACCATGTCTTCATGTCCAGAAATGCTAGACAGAGAAACGACAAATGCATACCAGCAGGCAGCAGACCATTTATACATTTGTAACCAAAGGTGAAATTAGAATGCTGACAACTGATTAGATGATTCTAAAACTCATGGCAAAAGCAAAGAGGGTCATGGTAGTGGCAACTATGGGGAGAGAAAATTTTACAAGATAATTTTTTTGGAGAAAACTGCCAGTGTGCTATGTGTTTGCACCTCTCTCCCCCAAGGGAGAAAGGTTCAAGGGGATTTTGTGGGACCAGTTAGAGAGCTGGTTATATACCCCCAGTTAAGGGGTACATGGGCTCAGCTTTGCTTCCCCCATCTGCAATCTAGAGTGTGAGATTATCACCCACAATCTCACTCCAGGACAGCCACTGGGCCGGATTAAAGCCCAAGCTATCACTCCCTTTTTAGCTTGTTTATTCATCAGCATTTTTTCCCGTGGACTACAGTGGTACCTCTGGGTAATCACTGATTGTTGTTAAGGATTATGTTTAACAAACTAGGGGAGAAGAAATACTTGGCAGAGAAAGAATCTCTCAGTCTCCTTCAGTTTCTCTTTCACACACACACACACAACACACACACACACATGCACATAGTAACAGTTAGCAGGACAGCTACCGAGGCAAGGAAAAGATTTTAACTTTAAATCAGCTTAGAAATATTGAGGATTTTCTGACACTGGACATTTTCAGTTATTGAACTGAAATTATTGAGAATTGTAAACATAGTTACATAGTTACATATGAGTTAGCAGAAAACTCACGAGACTTGTCAGAGTTTCCATCCTGTGTCACACACAGGAAACACTGCCCTCACTGAGCATGTTTAGTGGGTTTTGTAGGAGATAAAGTTTACTTTATAGTTTATTGCATTATTTTCCTTCAAGGAACTGTATGCATACTAACTCAATACTATAGGCATATTGGCTCTTGCAACTAGAAAATCCCACAGCTCATTGAAAGAGAAGAAGTCACTAGTTTACCCTATTTTCTTGTCTCTTCTAACCTTGGAGCTTCAAGAGAGTTCCCTGAATTTCCCCTAGAATTACAGAAAACTGGGCTCCGACAAGAGACACAGCCATGGAGGATGTCGTCAGCAAGCCCAGAGAGCTGCTGGCATATTTAAGAAAAATCTGAGCAAGGGAAACCGAGCCACTGGCAGGGCCCATGAAAAATACTGAACCTGACCTTCCAAGATTCTTAATAACACTGTATTTAGTAATTTTATTTATTTTTTGAACAGGGAAATAGCATGTGTGGGTGAAGAACGGAATATGAGGGCCAGCTATGCTACTTCTGAGCCCGTGAAGTCAATTGTGGAGAACAGAATGGTCAATTTCATCTCTAACCTCCCCTACTCCCGGACCACAAGGGAGACAACGTGGCCTCTTTATCTTACTTTATTTCTTGCTCAGAATCTATCACCAGGCTCTCCCTGGTCTGTGTAAGACCTGTTTCCTACTATGATAATTTTAATATGCAGGTCATAATTCACTTAATAAACTATAAATATCAAAACAGTACCAATGTTGCATATGCAAATCATATATCAAATAATTTTTAAATATGTGAATATTTGAGTTTAAGTAGCATTTTAAAATATCCCCTACCAAGGCCGGGCGCGGTGGCTCACGCCTGTAATCCTAGCACTCTGGGAGGCCGAGGTGGGTGGATTGTTCAAGGTCAGGAGTTCAAAACCAGTCTGAGCAAGACCCCGTCTCTACTAAAAATAGAAAGAAATTAATTGGACAACTAAAAATATATATACAAAAAAAATTAGCCGGGCAAAGTGGCGCATGCCTGTAGTCCCAGCTACTCAGGAGGCTGAGACAGGAGGATCGCCTGAGCCCAGGAGTTTGAGGTTGCTGTGAGCTAGGCTGACGCCACGGCACTCACTCTAGCCTGGGCAAAAGAGTGAGACTCTGTCTCAAAATAAATAAATAAATAAATAAAAATATCCCCTACTTTAAAAAATTATCATTTTTAAAAATGTTACTCTTTTCCAACTACTAAAGTAACTACTACTAAAGTAATATTTATTGCAAAAAGATATTGATAAAACTGAAAAAGTGAGAAAAGAAAAATAATCTATAATCTCACGCCAAGATAACCACTATGCTTGATTAAAGCCCACAACCATCACTCCCTCTCTGTAGCTGGTTTATGCATTGGCAGTTTTTTCCCCCGTGAACTGCTGTACTGCCTGTCAGTAAACAGAGGCATTTTGGACTTGGCCATATGATTGGCTTTGACCAATGGAATGTGGGTAGAAGGAACAGCATGCCAGTTACAGCCAGAGAATTTAGGAGGCATTGAGAGATTCTGCTTGCCTGCTTCAACAGCTGTTTCATTCCAGGAAAAGAGCAAAGGACCCATGAGGCTGAACCAAGCCCAGTTCATCTGCAGTGGGCACCACAGTCCTCATGCAAGGTCATCTAGCAAGAAAGGTGTGTTGTAGTTAGACATACGGCTTTGTGCAGCTTGTTGCCATAATGAAAACTGGTTGACAAAACCACTGTGAACATCCTTGTTGCCCTCACTCCCATTTAATTTAACAATATTTTCAAATATAGCATTAGATCTGATTTTTAAAGGATGTCATTAAAGTAGAGGCCACCAAATCCAAATCTCGAGGAATCTAATGAGAACTGTAACATTCAGTAACTATGTCACAAAAGAAAAGATAAAGGAATTTGATGTTTTTAACATGGAGAGGGAAGGACCTAAGGCAAGGTAATGAATGTGGAAGAATTTACAATAATTACAGCTGTGAAAATGTATAATGGGCTGTTTTATTACATAGTGATCTACCAAAATGAGGTACATTCAAGTAGGGACTAGATGACCACTTCTCAAGAAGTTTATTCCTAGAATGCATTCACTGATGCAAAGGTTGGAACGGATGACTTTGGTGGTCTTGCACATTCAAGTTTCTATACTTATTATAATCACTTGGAAATTTGAAATCATATTTTTCTTCCAAAAAAATACAAGTATTGCTTATATTTCTAAGTTATTTAAATAAAGCAAATTACATCTGCCAGCTAGTGGGAGTAGACTATAGATAATAGACCATAGAAAAAGCTCAGTATTTATAAACCTCGATGCCACCATTGAGGAAAAGGTGATAAAACTGATGTAGGGATCGTGCCAGTGAATGCTTATATGGACACTTTTTTCTAGTCAACTCAATTCCATGAAGACTTATGCATAGCCACTCACAATTATCCAACTTTGTTTCCAACTCTATAAAACCCCTTGATTCATTACTTGGTTTTGTTCTCAGCTATCAATGCACACACAAGTACATACAAACTCATGCACACACAGATATGAGGCTACCAACCTACAATGCCATTCTCAGCCAGAGAATTTAGGAGAGTTTCTGCTTGTTTGCCTAAGCTTCTGTCTCATTCCAGGACAAAAGGCAGCCCCAGATAGTAGCTGTTGCACCTCCACTTAATCTTCTATGCTCTGTACATTTGACATTTTTAAAAAATATGTTAATCTCAGTATATAACTAATGATAACCTTAAATTATTATTCCCTCTAACAATCATGATGAGCCTTTTATTATTGTAGAACTTTCTAAAACCAGTATCAATATTATGACATAGACAGTTGCAGTCCTTGCCACCTTTGGCACCACTTTCATTATTTTTTCTGCTCTCAAACTTTCACAAATTTTGACAATTTTGTCTTTTCTGGGTCCTGGGGCTAATCCTCAGTCCTGAGCCATCCTCTGATCCCTTTGCTTTCATCTTTACTCGATCCTCTTATCCTTAACCAGTGAACCAATTCCTAGACTGCTACAGTTCACAGAGATTCAGTCATCAAAGAGGCATTTTCTTAAAGCCTGAAGGAAAAAAAATAATGGAAACTGCAACACCAACTACTTGCCTTGTTATATCTTCTTTTTCCCTTTTTCTTTGGCAATGTTAAAACCTAAAATAATCTAGTCTAGATTTATGCAAACTCACTTATGCCAGAAACCCCAGAATTATAATAACTTGTCAGTGTTATCTTAGACCTCCTTAGAATGTTTCTGATAAATACTCTTTCCTTAAAGGCTAACCTTTAGTAAATGCCTAATAGACAAAAAGATGTTTTAATTCAAAATAATGGTCTATCTCAAAGGAAACCTCTAATCTTAGTACAGAACCACTAAAGAGCATAGCTGGAAAACAGAATAATAGAACTGCAGACCCGAGAAGGCTCTTAGCAACAACCACACCGTTTATAGTCATGAACAGATTTCATCAATCTCAATGCATTCTTTCAAATTTTTATAAAGATCTGAGTTAAAGGGACCTTACCTTTATTAATATCTCAGATATATACATGGACTCGGTAGGCCCTATGAAGTATTCTGAACTCCTGTGCACAGAATAAGCAAACAGGTAAGAAACACCACTACTTCAGTGTCAGCTCCATAGGCCTAGATGGCTCCATTGGGGAGTCAGTGTAGACATTTAAGAAAAAATTAACACCAACCTTCACAAACACTTCCAAAAAATGGAAGAAGATTAAACACTTCCCATTCTGTGATACCAGTATTACTAAAACTAGGCAGAGATCATAGTACCAGAGATGCAAAAAATCATCAACAAAATACAAGCAAATGACATCCAGAAACATAAAATAGGTTATACACCACAGCTAATTAGAATTTACTCCAGGAACACAAAATTGGTTTAACATATGAAATCAATCAAGGGCTCATATATGAAAATCAAATATATCCCACATTTATAGTAAGAAAGGACAAAAAAGTCACAGAATTATTTCAATAGACAACAACAGATCATGCTAAAAGCACCCAGAAAACTAGGAAGAGAAGAGAACTTCTTCCACCTCATAAACAATATCTACAAAAAACCCAGAGGTAAAATTATACCTAATGGTGGAAATCTGAAAATGTTTTCTTTAGGATCACAACAAGACATGGATGTTGCTTTCACTGTTTCCATTCAACATTCTAATAGAGGTTCTAGCCATGACAATCAGACATTAAAAAGAATAAAGGGCATCTAGATTAGAAAAGGAGAAGTCAAATCATGTTTATTCACAGAAGATATGACCTTGTGCATAAAAATTGTAAGGAATCTACACATAAAAAATTATATTAGAACTAATAATTGAGTTTGGCTAGTTTGTGCGATACAAAATCAATACATAA
The DNA here is from genome assembly GCF_040939455.1 of Microcebus murinus. Lineage (NCBI taxonomy): Eukaryota > Metazoa > Chordata > Mammalia > Primates > Cheirogaleidae > Microcebus > Microcebus murinus. The sequence continues at coordinate 9,484,205 of NC_134116.1, forward strand.
AAATCATTTGTATTTCTATACACTAACAATGAATACACCAAAATACATTTAAGAAAGTAATTCCATTTATAATAGCATCAAAAATCATGCAATACTAAATAAATTTAACAAGATAAAGGCAAGATTTATATATTGAAACCTACAAAGCATTGTTGAAAGAAATTTAATATCAAAATAGAGACATATTCCATATTCATAGATTGGAAGCCTTAATATTGTTAACTTAGCAATACTTCCCAAATTGATCTACTGAATCAACACAACCCTACAAAAATTCCAGCTGGGGATTTTTCTGATGAAATTGGAAAGCTGATCATAAAATTTATATGAAGATGTAAAGGAACATGACTAGCAAAAATAATCTTGAAAATAAGGACAAAGTTGGAGGAGGGCTCACATTTTCAATTTTAAAACTTACTGCATAGCTATAATAAACAAGACAGTGGGGTGCCGGTATAAGGATAGACAAATAGATCAATGGAATAAAATAGATTATAGAAATAAACCCTAATATTTATGGTACACTGAACTTGACAAAATAGTAAATAGGAAAAGAATAGTTTTTCAACAAATGGTGGTAGAACAACTGGGTATTCATATGCAAAAGTATAACGTTGGACTTCCTTTTACTACATACAAAAATTATCTCAAAATAGATAATAGACCCAATTATAAAAGAAAAAACTATAAAAGTCTTGGGAGGAAAGGTAGGTATCAACTTTTGTGGTCTTGGATTAAAGAATTTTTTTTAGATGTGTCATCAAAAACACAGGTGGCAAAAAAGGTAAATAAATTGGACAATGTCAAAATTTAAAATGTTTGTTGAAGAGTTGATATCATCAATAAAGTGAAAAGACAATTCACGCAATGGAGGAAATATGTGCAAAACCTATGAGGGACTGCTATACAGTATATATAAAGAATCTTTATAACTCAACATGAAGATAACTCCAGTAAATAATGTACAATGAGTTTGAATAGATAGTTTTCCAAAGAAGATATACAAATAGCCAATAAGCACATGAAAAGATGTTGAACATAATTAGTCCTTAGGAAAATGCAATGTTACAACCACAGTGAGATACCATTTCACATCTACTAACCAGAATGGCTATAATCAAAACTCAACAATAATAAGCATTGGTGAGGATATGAAGAAACTGGAATACTTGTACATTGCTGGCAAGATTTTAAAATACTGCTGTCACTTTGTAAAGCAGTTTGGTAGCTCCTCAAAATGTTAAAATTGGAGTTACCATGTGACCCAGCAATTGCAGTACTAGGTGCAAAGGAAAATGAAAGCCTATATCTACAAAATATGTATACATGAAGGTTCACATTATTCATAATAATAAAAAAGTGGAAACAATATAAGTGTCCGTATAAATGGAAAATCAAATGTGGTCTATCCTTACAATGGAATCCATACTACAACATGGATGAACCTTGAAAATATTCTAAATAAATGAAGTCAGACACAAAAGGACATACATATATGATCCTATTTATACAAAATGTTCAGTAGAGGCAAGAAAACCTGTAGAGTCATAAAACTATATTAGTGCTTGCCTAGTGCTGGGATAGGTGGGTTGAAAATACCAACTGCTAATGAGTACAGGTATTTTGAGGGGGAGGGCATTGGTGATAAAAAAAATCTTCTAAAATTAATTGTGGTGATTGTTGCATAAATTTGTGAATGTACTAAAGATCACTGAATTGGATATACTTCAAAGGGGTAATTGTTATGGTTTGTGAATTATATCTCAATAAAGATAGTGTAACAGACGTTTACTTAGCCATATTCATTCCTGTTTTAATGTGCACCATCACATCATTTCAGAAACATCACTTCATCACCAAGCTCTCTTCATGTTATTACATAAGGCAGGTGGATGTCTTGAGTATCCTCCTTTGTGGTTCTCTTGGCAGTTTTGAAGTAATCACAAACTATCCACACATTCTTTCCCCACTCTCAGACTTTGTCGTAATGTTTTCAACTGTCTATTAACCATTTTTATTTTTATTTGTTACATGTCAACACAGGTAACAAATCACACTTGTCACCTTGGCTGATAGAGCCATTCCCCCTTAATCAACTTCCACTGTCAGTCAAGGAATCTTCTTCTCTGCAGGGGTCTGTGCTCCAAGCTCTGAAGTTAGTCCTTACTCTTCACTCTCCCTTTATGCCTGCTCATCGAGGCTTGCTCATTCTTCAGATGCCTCTCTCAGTTGCACTTCCCTTTCTTCTACTTCCATCATCCTGATTCTTTAGCATATTATCTCAAGGCTATTTAAATATCCTCCTTACCTTTTCTCCTGCCTACTGTTTCTTCCCTCTCCAACTCATCTTACAAACAAATTCCAACAATCTATCTTTCTCTGTGGAATGTTTTGTCTCAAAAATATTCAATATTTTCTCATCTCCTATAAGGTCAAGTTCAATCTTTTGCCAGTTAAGGACCTCCATATACTGGCCACATTCCTGCATTTCTCCGTGTTGTTTTCTAGTACTCCACATTCTTCTACCCTAGTCAAATCGCTCCAATTAACAACCTGGAACACACCCGATGGTCTGTAGATAACATCTGCTTCCACTTGAAAATTTCTTCTTCCTTGTTACCTCCTACTTGTTTATCACAAGTTAAACACAGACTGAAATGAAATGCTTTTTTTCTCATCAGCATAGTGAGGAGAAGCTGAGGGTGGGAGGATCGCTCACATCACAGCTCTCCCATTTACTATTGCTAACATTCAGGCAAGCTAGGAAACATCCCTACATTTAATTTCCTCATCTCTAAAATGGGAAGTATATCACCGACTTTAGAGGGTAGTTTTAAGAATCAAGTAATGAAATGTAGGTGATGAACTCTGGATGGTGCACCAAATATATTTATTCTCAGGAAGTGGCAGGTTGGTTTGTTTCAGTCTTGTTACTGTTGTTGTTATCACTATCATCTTTTCTCTTCTTAATCAAAATATTCTGGATTAAATACATTACATGTCACACATACAAAATTATGACATTTGGTCTTTTGATAGAAATCAGTCCTTCAGGTACATTACAACTTCAATGCTTCCAAAGCTATCACTATGGATGACCTTTTTTAAACAAATAATTACAGATAAAAATGTGGTTCTGCTACATGTGAGTAGTACACAGCTCACACCACTTTCAACTCACCATGCAAGTTCAACAACACCCTATAGGGTGCATACCAATGAAATGAGTCCCCCGATCAGGCAGTTGTATGTCACAGCAATGCTGGATAGGTCTAAATGTTTCTAGTCACACTCTGTCAATGCCTGCACTTACTACAGACCAATAACAAAAATTCATGGACCAGCACTGGTCCATATACATAGTCATATGAATATCATACATGCAGTCATGTGTCACTTAATGACGGAGATATCTTCTGAGAAATGCATCAACAGGTGATTCTGTCATTGTGCAAACATCATAGAGTGTATTCGCACAAACCTGGATAGTTTGTGTAGTCGCCTACTACAACCCAAGCCATATGGTAGAGCCTATTGCTTCTGGGCTACAAACCTGCACAGCATGTTACTGTACTGAATACTGTAGGCAATTATAGGACAATGGTAAGTATATCTAAATATATCTAAACATAGAAAAAGTACAATAAAAACACAGTATTATAATCTTATGAGACCACTGTCATTGCAGCACGTGACTAAACATATGCCAAAATAATATCACAATTGTGTATAAAGCCATTTTAAACGCAAATATCCTAAGCAGTTTGCATATTAAGTTCCCTAGAAATGGGACTCTGTTATGTAAAAAAGTTAATCTTAAAATCTGCATCCAATGGTGTCCCAGTTTGCACGTGACAATGATTTTAAAGTGAATCATCCCTTTTCTACTATTCCTATATTTTCTTACGTTATCTGACAGTGTGATCCTGTAATGGACTGAAAGTTTGTGTTCCCTTAAAATGTATATGTTGAAATCCAAACCACCAATGTGATAGTATTTGGAGGTGGGGCCTTAGGCAGGTGATGAGATCATGAGGGTGGAACCCTCAAGAATGGGATTAGTGCCCTTATAAAGGAGACCCAGAGTGCTCTCTCACTATTTCTGCCATGTGAAGTTACATTGAGAAAGTGGCTGTCTGCCACCCGGATGAGAGCTCTCGGTAGAAACTAACCATGCTGCCACCTGAATCTCAGACTTCAAACTTCCAGAACTGTGTGAAATAAAGTCTATGGCAATTTGTTATAGCAACCCAAGCTGACTAAGATAGGTACATTCTGCAAAACAAAAGCTTACTTGGGCAAGTAAAATTAGAGAGTTTAGTTGATTACAAAGTCCAGGCTCACAAATGCCTAAATGTATTAATGGAGTGATACTATATTTAGAAACATTTCTCTTGTCTCCTGAGATTCCATCTTGCATAGGTTTACTCCCTTCATACTAAAATACATCATTATTCTAAAAGTGAGTTTGATTTACTTACTGGAGTGGCTTATCTTATTTAGTATTTTACATATGCATTTTTCTCCATAAGTATGGGTGTTCACAGCTTTAGATGCGTTTACAAATAACAAATAGGTAATAGCATTTGCCATGAATAGATACATGTGTGATTGAGTAAAAAGTCCAATTTGATCTACAGTACCATTTTAATGTGTTAGTGCCTTCAAACAACTATTAGTATATGACCACAGTGTTAGGTCATGAAACAAAGGGAACACATCTTGTAATAGTTTTAGCTTAAAAAAAAATTGTATCTCTTCATTAAAAAATCAAGGTTTTCACATATTACTATTAGAAAGTCATAACAATTTTCAAGCAGCTTTGCTTTACTTTAGAGAGTTCCATTTAATCGTCCAAAAAGAAATGCATTGTCAGCAAGGGTTTTGCCAGGATCTGGCAAACGTTGCCCTTGGAAGTCTATGCCAGGAGAATAAAAGAGAGTAAATATTGGTTTCTGTTATGTAAACAAGTCATGCTCTTCTGTTCTACAAGTTGAACTAATGGGAAAGTAGACAGTCCTAGTATGTATGGGTCCCCTGAGATTAGACATGTTCTAATTTCAAACTGATTATACCTGATAAATTTATTTTGTTAATATGGGCTGCATTTGATATTAGAAGCATTTTAGAAATTAACATATCACAGATAGACCCTTCCTTGCTCTTTAGTGCTTTCAGCAACCTTTTGGGATAGACAAAGCCTTGTATATGTATTATGAGTAAGAAAAGAAAGGAAGCAAACCACATCCATTGTATCAGGTTACTCAAAATGAACAATTTATCATAAAGAATCACTTGACCAAGTTCAAGAAATACTTCATACCTAAAATAATACTATATAATAACTAGATTCTAAAAATGAGTTCTGAAAACAATAAAATATCCTGTGAATGCATTATTTTTATACAGCCTAACCATAGGTTCCTTAAGTACTAAAATATTAAAACTTGTTTATTTTTGTCTGATTTCAGCTACTTATGATATTTTTACTATTCAATGCAAAATGTAATTTATAAATAAATGCATATACTTAACAACTTTTGTTTACATTTTAAAGTCTTTTCTTCAAGCATGTTAACTAAAATAAGCAAATAAAACCAGCTTAACTTCAAAGGTATATAACTTAAAATATTAATCTCAAGTATGAAATTCTGTTTTAGATATCCAAATTTAAATGAATGGAAACAAAATCAGTGTTACCTGAAATAGGTGCAAAGTAAATAGTACATTAAACAGCATAAAATTAGCATAACACTCTTAAATTTCAAACACTATTTTACTGGAATATCTAAAGCAAATATTTAATATCATATTCATAATGTCTATTTAAATAAAAATGCAGTTTCCTACCAGAAATTTTATCCTGAAAAATTTGGCTTGAAGATATTCCTGTGTACAACTGAATCAATTTCACACTTACTCACTGCCCTATCTCTGGGAGGCGGTCCATTCATTGGTTTGATGTTGCCATAGCAACCCTGCAACATGGTAACATGCCAGCTAAGCTCTGCTGCTCAAGTCCCTGTATATGGTGAACTGCAGCATATGAATAGACAGAGCTGTGCCTTCACAGACAGGGGTCCTTTTACACTTGCTCTTAGCACTAAGTATTAATAATTCAACGCCAGAAAAAGCAAATCTATGTTAATTCTTGATGTTGGAGAGAGTATTTTAGGTGCATATCTAAAATTTTCTAAAAGCCCTAAAGAAAAGAGCATAACCTAACTTGTATTACCATTAAGAAGAGTGCTAGAGAGACTTTAGTCTACCATTACAATTTTTAAGTAACTAATTTTCAGGTTGAATATCTGGTCACAGTGCTGTAATTTCAAATAAAAGGCAGTTATCTAAAATTAAAGCTTTTGATTACTAGCCATTAAAAATGTAGTGGTAATGCACCTTGCTTTTCTTATAAAATCTTATTGGTACAGTGCTTGTGTTTGCGTTAGTTTCCTGCTAGGGTTGTAACAAAGTAACACAAACTGGGTAGTTTAAAACACAGAAATTTAATCTCTCACATTTCTGGAGCTAGAAGTTCAAAATCAAGGTCTGAGCAAAGTCATATTCTCTCTGACGGCTCTGGGGGAAATTGCCCCATGGCTTTGTTTCTGCTGTTCCCAGCAATCCTTGTTGTTCCATGCAATACAATTGTCTCTCTCCAATCTCCGTCTCTGTGATCACATGGAGATCTCCCTGTGTGTCGTCCGTTTCTGTGTACCTGTCCCTGTGTCACTGCTTGTAAGGACACCAGACACATTGTATCAGGGCTCACCCTAATGGCCTCATCTTAACTTGATGACATATGCAAAGAACTATTTCCAAATAAGGTCACATTCACAGCTGTGGAGCTTAAAATATCAACATTTTGGGGAAACACAATTCAATGCATTACAGTGCTATTAAGAAAATATACATACAAAGTGAAGAAAAATCAAACATCTTTTTTTCTGTGAGGAGAGGCAGCCACAAGTACTAAATTGTGCCCACCAACTTATGAACAAGTGACAAAAATGGTGGTTTTTTGGCACAGACCTAGGGACAAGGATATGACCGCTGCCTTGGAGTTTGAACTATTCTCTTGCAGGTCCTTGTACTCAAGATTATAACCCTGGGCCTCTGTGGCAGGTCCCCACATATGGGTTATAGCAGGAAGCAGGATCCAGAGCAAGGCGCCAACTCTGCCAGCTGGTGCTGGAAGAACTTCCCCAGGGCACTTGCATTTATCACCCATGAGTGGAAACTGCGGTGGGTGGAGGGGGCGTCAGCTATGAGAAAGTGAAGGCCTGCCTCCTCCCCTCACTTCCCTCAGGCTGCTGTGGCCATGTTGTTTTGGACAGATTTCATCTTTAAACAACTGATAGAGCCCTACACTGTATGTTTCTCACTGCAACTGCAAAACTTCTGTGAAAAGATCCAGCGGAGGAGCCCACCTTTCCAGACAACCAACGATCGGTAGCCTGACCCTTTGAGTCGACACTGATATAAGGAAGTGTGGCAACGGTGGATCATGCCCCTTCAGGTGCCAAGCCCTCACAGAAATGTGCGAAAGGAGAGGGACAGGGAGACTTTCCCCAAAGCCAAATTCAGTGAGAGTCCAGAAGAGGACAGGAATCACGAGAGCCTATTTGACGTCAATGTGAAACAGGCAACTTGGGCACAGTGAACACCTGGTGTAAGAAGGGAGAGAATCCGCATGCGTATAAAACTCTGGCATTGCTATCTTTGCTAAAAGAAGGATTCAAGCTCTGTTTGTGGAAAACCGAAATCTATTCTTTTTTTATTTTACTTGTGAGGCTTTTAAAATTTTTAATTCTTCTTTAAAGAAGAATTTTAAAAAGATATGTAAAAAGATATAAAAAAACTGAAAATAAAATTTTAATAAATGATTACCTTATTTTCAGAAGTTGCTTGATGTTGTTTGCTTGACTAATGCCAATTATCATGTAGTCTCACCATGTGATAACATGTCTGTCACACTATATGTGTTTACCTATCATCCATGTATGTATGTATGTATATAATTATACATTTTTATCACTATATGACAATAAAATTAAATCAAATAAGAAAGAAAAATTCACATATAATACTTGTTTTTATTTGCATAACCTCTTTTGCCTTTATAAGAGCTAGCTCTGAATGAGTAAGCAATTCAACTCTTTCTTTTGAATTAAATATTTACCTATTTTTACCCATTCTATTTATATAATTACAAACTTGTCTTTTCTTCTAGGGTTTTATAATACACATACCATTTCTCACATCGAGGAAAGAAATCAATGGCAATTGTCCCCAACTTCAAGCAAAGCACAGCAGTATTGTTCAAACTATGGTTCAAGGATCCTGTTCAATGAGTAACAACTAGTACTGTTTCTAGTCTTGAAAGTATCAGCGTCTATCTCATATAGTAAGACAAATACTAGTTTGTGAAACCTTTGTTTCAGTTAAAGTTACATTTTCGTTTCAGTTATAAATGTGTGTTATGTGTGGTGTGTAGATTCTGTCGTGCAGTGTTAAATATATTACTTAATGTGCATTGTGATCAAAAACCTGAAATTTAACCAAGGAGGTGAAAGACCTATATACTGAAAACTGTACAACTTTGATAAAATAAAGAAGACACAAATAAATGGAAAGAAATCCTGTGTTCATGGATTGGAAGTATTAATATTGTTAAAATGTCCATACTCCCCAAAGTGATCTACAGATTCAATGCAATCCTTATCAAAATTCAAATGAAACTTTTCACAGAAACAGAAAAAGCAACCCTAAAACTTGTATGGAACTACAGAAGACCCTGAATAGATAAGCAATTTCCAGCAAATAGGACGAAGCAGGAGGCATCTTGCTACTTGACTTCACAATATAGTACAAAACCGAGGACATTTATCCCCCCCCGGTGTTTTTGCTGCCACTGCCTGTCCTGCTTAGCAGCTGACTCATCCTGGGCTCACAATGCACGTGTGGAATGTGTGTCGCACTCTCTAATGGCCCTCCAACAGTCTGAGGAACAGTGAACTGGCCCCCTGTTTAAAAAGTTTGAGGACCCCTGATAGTGTAATGAGAATCCTTGCATGTTGTTGGCAGGAATACCAGATGATCCAGGAATCCCAATACTGGGTATGTATCCTCTAAGTAAATAAAACTGGTATGCCAAAGAGATCAAGATCTGCAATAACAAATTCACTGTAGAATTATTCATAATATCCAAGATATGGAATCAACCTATGGTATACACCAATGGATGAAAAGATAAAGAAAATAAGATAATTACAAAGGAATACCATTAAACCATTAAAAAGAAGGACATCCTGACATTTCTGACAACATGGGTGAACCTGGCAGACATTATGTTAAATAAAATGAGCCAGGCACAGAAGCACAAATTACATGTCATCTCACTTATAAGTGGAATCTAATCAAGTTGAACTGATAAAAGTGGAGAGTAGAATGGTGGTTACCAGGGGGCTGCAGGAAGTGGTGGGGTGGGGGAGTTGGAGAGATGGTGGTCAAAGGATACAAAATTTCAGTTAGATAGAAAAAATAAGTTCAAAAGATCTATTGTACAACATGATGATTACCACTAATAACAAATTATTATATATTTGAAAATTGCTAAGAATAGATTTAAAGTGTTCTCACCACAAAAAAACCCAAATATAAAGATGTGAGGTAATTCATATGTTAATTACCCCAATTTAGCCATTCCACCATGTGTGTATATGTCAAAACGTATTGTACACAATAAATATATACAATTTTTATTTTTCAATTAAAAATAATATATTTTAAAATGTTAAAAAATATCTGAAATTCAGTGCCTTCAGGTGGCCTTTCCCACTTATGTACTGACAGATATCATCTGAGTTCAGGTTCCCTCTGTGCCTGTGACTCTTTATTCAACTTCTTATAGACTATTATTTAGCCCTTTGCTCAACTCCCAATGAGCACCTGATAAAAGCTTGTTGAATGATTAGGTGAAATGATAAGTACTTTAAGAAAGACATATAGACCCATACAGATCCATATATTTAATGATTCTCTTTAGAAAATAGACAATCAATTAACAACTACTTATTAAATACCAGATAAATGTTAGTAAGTAAAATAGAATAAATAGGTAAATCAGGTTTCTGCATGGTCTAAGAAGTTTGCATTTCTTGGATAATCTTTTCCGAGATTATGAAAGGTAATGATCAAAAGATGAGTGCAGACAGAGCATTTCCAGATAAAAAATGATAAACGTAGATCTGAGGAACTTCTGGAATTTGACAAACATCAAAATTTCCTTGCCAAAGTAGACAATATTAAAAATATAACTAGCGCTTGGATGAGACGGCAAAACTGATGGTTTGGAATTTGAAGCCAACACCACAAAGGTAGCAATGCAAGGGATAGGAAAGGATGAATACTCTGAGACAGGTATTTATAGAAAAGACTTGAAGGCCAGTGCTGACCTTGGATTTCTGTCTTTAGTTGAAGAAAAGCACACACACACACACACAAAAGACCCAGGGAAGAAAGCCAAAAAAAAAAAAAAAAAAAGGCATAGTAACATAGATTTCAGACTAGAAAACTTTCAAGAAGGAAAAATAATGCTATAGTGTGCAATTTCTATAATTTGTCAGAAAGGTAAGGCAGCATTTACTTGACACCTTGAGACAGAGTATAATATAAACCCAGAGTATTTGCCTGAAATCGCAGCCACTCCTAGGCGCTTCACATGGCACTTCAAGGAGAATATTAATAATACCACAGCAACTTTGAGAGAGCATGGAGCGTCAGAACATGGCTGTATATTGGTGATGATGCAACTTGACTTCAGAACCAGCACCAAGGGAGATGGGCCACAGCATAGGGACACATGTCCCTTCTCTCCTGGGGCGCTTTAGTCATCTGCAGAAGATTACATGAGGAAGTGAGGCAAGAAAAAAAGTGCAATAGCTGACCCCATGTGGTAGTTGAGAAGACTATGCCAAGAACACACTTGAAATATCCCGCAGGGATTTTTTTTAAATATTGGTGGAACACACAGTTTCAAAATGGAGTAAGAATAATGGTGACTGGAGGTGGAAGCAAAACTAGAGAAATACCATTTTTTTGTCAACACCATGACCTCATATTCCAACTGTGTAAACAACTCAGGCTGGGATATCTCAGAATACCAACAGATAAAAGATCTTACCAAAATTTCTACCCAAAGTTGTTCCCAGAGTAATGTGAGAAGATGAAACAGTAAACATGAAATTACAGCAAAGCATAATTAAATACTAAGACAGAAGTAGACAAAAGAAACATTATCTCTATGGCTGCTAATCCAGACTGGTAGGGTCAAGGAAGTTTCCTAGGGATGCTGGAATCAGATCTTGAATGGTGACAATAAAAGGAAGGCAGTATCTACTGCTATGGTTTGAATGCTTGTCTCCTCTGAAACTCATGTTGAAATGCTATTGTCAGTGTAACAGTACTAAGAGGTGGGACCTTTAAGAGGTGATTTGGTCATGGGGGCTCCATCCTCATGGGTGGGATTGCTGCTGTAGAAAAGGGCAAGTTTAGCCCCCTCTTGTTTTCTCCCTTTGCCTTCTACCATGTGACCATGCAGCAAGAAGACTCTTGCAAGATGCTGGCACCTGGGTCTTGAGCTTCTCAGCCTCCAGAACTATAAGCCAATAAATTTGTCCATTATAAATTACTCAGTCTTGGGTATTCTGTGACAGCAGCACAAAACAAACTAAAACAGACACCAAATAACATAGCACTTAACTATAATGAACATATATATTTGAGGATATACTTCTGAATGTATTTGAGAATATTTAATTCTGCTTAAAGACTAGATACACAAACAGATTGCACAAACTCAAAAAGTGTTAAACTGTAGGTAAGTTTATGAGCTCTAGAGAAAATGCACAGGATGGGTAATGTATAAACAGAAAGCTTATGCATACAGGAGGAACTGAAAAGAGAGCTAGTGAGCTGTATGCCAAGGATAGATGAAATAAATAAAATAGGTTTCAACAAATCAGGAGCATTGTTCATAGACAGAAAGGATGGAAACACCAAATCATGATCTTGTCACTTCTGGGCTGACAACTCTGTCACCCAAATTTGGCCACCCACTAGTGACACTGTGTATGTTCTCATTCTGGTCCTACATATGTATGACCCAAGAAAGGCACATAAAAGCCATGGCTGTTCAAAAGGCCAGTGAGCAAAGAACCGCTGTGACCAGATGCACTTGCTCTCCAGTAGAGGAAGCATGTGTCATTGGCCCAAGGCACCTTCTATTCATGGGTTCGAACCTCAGCTGTGGTCCTCATAAGCATATCAGCAGCAGCAGTGTCCCAGGACTCAGATAGATGTGGTTCTTTTGCCTACTTGCATCTTGACCTGTGGAGATTAACTTACCCTTTTCTTTCCCCTTCGTCTTGCCATGTATTTAAATTAAGTTAGTTAGCAGAGTGATTCAGCCATTTTAATTTGGTGTGTGAGCTTTTCTTTGCTGCAACCTCTGGGATATCCCGGCTGGTACTGTACTTGGAAGCTACCATTGCATCAGGATTATTTCCCAGGCCATAGCAACCATGAGAAAACCACAGGAAATTTAGTATGCTTGGGAATTTTCAGTGTTAGTTGTGGAGTGATGAGAAACAAGTTGTGAAAAATAGACATGGATCAAATCATAAAAGGCCTTTCCTACAAATCTTTGGGGTAAAGAATTTATCCCTAGGCAATGCAGAATCCTTGTAGGATTTTTATGGAGCAAAAGCATAATCGTGTTTGGGATAATTCTGGAATGACTGTGGAGAAGGCCCAGACTAGAGGCAGATAAGATAGACCTAGACTACAGGTAGTTAACACAGAACTGCACAATTCAAGGAAAAAATAAGAGAAGACTTAACAAGAGTCTTAACTGTAGGATTGTTGAGGAGGAGACGGATTCAGAAAGTGGCAAGTGAGCAAGGAAAGATAATGTGAGAATTGAGAATGAGGCATTAGGGAGATAGCTGGGCAGGGCCAGTCATTTATGTGTGGCATGGAGGGCAGCTCAGTTTCAGACTTAGGGAGCAAGCTACAGGAAGAGGCCCACTTCGGTTGGGTAGGTGAATCTGACACTTAGGATGAAGACCTGGGATGAGGGTATAGATTAGCAAGTCACCAGGTATCGTTGCAAGATGAAACAAAAAGCATAGATGAAATCACCCAGGGATATTGAAAACGTGAAACCAAATGAAGATTGAACAGATGGAGTTTTTGAGAACCGCAATATTTTGAAAAAGTATAGATTAAAATAAGCATGTGAAGAAAAGCAAGGAGGAGATGCTCTATCAAAGGTGACAATGTTATTTTATATTAGGAAAACCAAGGACAAAGTTTCTATAAAAAGGCACAAGGCCTAACACCAAGTGCTTCAAAACAAGGACTTTCTGATATTGATATTTATCAAATGCATAAGATACTAGGTGTATTTTCAATCATGCATTATGTTTGTGGATATAGTATTTCTCTTTAAGATGCACTCTCAAAGAGAAGTTAACATTGCTAGCAAAGAAAGGAAAAGAAAAATGTAATGCTTTTCTCCCAAATGTGATAATTCCTTTTCAAAGCATTGGGGAGGATTCAATAAATGTTTTTTAATTGGAAAAGCAAATTTGGAAGAGAGGGATAGCTTTGGTAAGTAAAATAAAATAAAGACAAATGACGGTCATTACTTTTCTCTTTCAGTTTAGTTTATTTCCATTACAGATCCACAGAAATTATAACTTAAATAAATCTCAAAGTGCTGAACATGATTCAACATTATTTGCCTTAGTTAAAAGTCATGATAGAATAGAAACTGTGGATCTAATATGCTTTTCTATTTTTAATTTTGTTTGTACTCTAGCAGGTGAAGGAAAAACTATTTTTATATTTTCTTTAAGAAACAAAAACTCCAGATTCAGATCCAAGGTGTTAAATCTAAGTAAGGCAAAAAAAAGCATCACTTGTTGGATGATTTTAGAACATTACTCGAGTATACACACTCTGGGTTTTACCCGCTAGTGATATCCAAGTTAAAAGCTCAAGTCTACAGTGTGGCTTGGACTACCAGGAAATTGTAAAGATTGTTGTTCTTTCCAGGACCTGGTGCACAGCTGCCAAATGGCTGACACCGTGGCAGTAACACCCCGAGCAGCTGTGTCAGACAGCAGATGGGTGAGTAATCGTGTCGCCAGTGGCTAAACTCTCTCCAAGGTTCACTGTCTCTTTGCATTGCTCAGATGTCCCACTTCTTCTTGTCCCTCAGCAATCTAGGCCACAGGTCCACAAAGGCAGTTGTATGGTCTGCCAGCCAGCTGGCCCTATCAACATTATGGAAATGAAACAGAGCTGGATTCAGTTCCACCCACATAGGCGCTCATGGAAGACAGAAATCCAAAGTATCTTGCCCATAGAGGGGCCAGAGAGTCTGCACCACAGTTCAGTTCAGGGAATTTGGACTCATTATTATTCCTTCTACTTTGCATTGTTACCAAAATTAGCTTCTATTTTAAGTAAAATAATTTAGGGTTTTTTTTTTAATCTTCAATTATTTTTAATGTCTTCTAGAGTAGGATGAGTTGGTTTTTTTTTTCTTTTTCCCATTTTTTATGTTATTTCCATTATTCCCATATTCTGAAATTCATCAGTCTCAGAGAGCTACCAGCACCAATCTCCTTGTCCCTCTCCCCACTCCCACCAACCCACCAGCCCACCAAATGTCATTGTATTCCCATCACCACGAAACTGACTTTATCCATGCATTTACATAAAATCCAAGATGCTCCGTCACATGCTCCATTCTATTTACTCCGTTTACTTATACATCAATTATTCACTAACTGTCTCTTCAATTTATGTTGTATGGGTTTTCCATTGATGCTGTAACAATTATTACAGCAGCGCCTTAAGCCAACACAAATTCATTATTTTACAGTTCTAGAGAAAAGAAGTCCAAAATAGGTTTTTCTGGGGAAAAACACCAGAGTGTCGGCAGCACTGTGCTTCCTTTGGAGGATCCAGTGAAAGCTCTGTCCCCCTCCCTGCCTTTTCCACATCTAGAAACTGCCTCCAGCCCTTGTCTGTGGCCCTTTCTCCCTCTTCAAAGCCAGCAGTGTCATACCTGCTAATGTCTTTCACTCTGACACCCTGCCTTCATCTTCTCATAAGGACCCATGCGATTATATAGGACCACAAAGATAATCCAAAACAATCTCACCATCTCAAAATGCCTAATTTAATCATATTTTCAAAGTCCCTTTTACCACATGAGGTAATATACTCACAGTTTCTGGGGATTAGGACATGGACACGTGCAGGGAGCATTGTTCTGCCTTCTACTTATGGGAATCTGAGAATCAGCAAGCACCTCCTCAAATCCTTCCCTCCTGACCAGCACAGTCCAGTTGGAAGACAGTGCTGTGGGATTATTTACATTTGTGTGTGTATATATATAGATATATATATATATGGGATTTTTCAGAATCATGAAAATGATGCACATAATCCAAGCTGAAAAGAGGGGTGGCAGGGGCAGTAATCACATCTTTCTGGATAATGGACTAAATAAACTGACTTTCTGTGGATGGCAATGATTGACTGCATAGAGAGCCCGGGAAAGGGCTAGCTTAGGGTGCATGACTTGCCTGGGGAACCTAGAAACAGTTCATCACTAATGGTACGTAAGGTGGGAGAAGGAGGGGGGCAGAGAGGAGCCTGGGTACCGAGTGTTGCTTAAGGCTTTAAAGTAGGAAAATGGTTTGTCTTTAAAGTCAGTCACTATGACAGCTAAACGGTGGATGAACTTGAAACTAGAGGCAGGAAAACGACTTGGGGAGCTGTCACTGTGTCTAGGCGTGTAATAAAGTCTTCACATAGAGTGTGGGCAGTGGGAATGAAGTTAAGAGACACACTGAAGCACATTTTTGCTATAAAGTTGCTAGGACCAACTAAACTAGAGTGTACAAGAAAAGAAACTGGCTCTGGGGGGGTGAGCGTAGGTGGGTGGAGTGTGTCACCTGTGGAATGGCATGTGGATTAGGTCAGGCTTGAACCCAGCAGATTGACAACAGTGCTGGTAATAAGAATCGAAGACATTAATATCTGATTTTAAACATTTCATAAGAGTTCCCTGACCCACTGCCTTGTGCTCACAAGGGCTGACAGCCTGGTCCTCATTTCCACAGTTTCATTCATACAACACATAACCCACTCCTGGCTTCTTCCTGGACTCCAAGGTAAAGACTCTATTTTCACGAAAAATTTGCCAGGCTTATTTGTTTGAGGTTATATTTAAATTTATCTCAATTCCTCCATGTTTTCCCACTTAGGCTGTGGCTGCATCTTCTCTATGCCCAGACAGCACTTGTTTAAAATGTTCCATGTAATTGGCAAATTAACCAATAATATGACTCTCATATTTATCATAACTTAAGCCTTTTTAGAATTAAATACTTCACATATCTGACTCTCTTATCATAGACTAAGCATCAACAACTCTTTAGTGTTTATCGTGTGGGAAGAACTGCATTGGATTCTGTGAATTAAAAGAGGCACAAAAGAAGAAAATGTTTTTAAGTAAATGAATAATATTTAAGGATTGAATTATAATATTTTCAGAAATGAAAAAAATTTCACTAGTTTTATAGGTAATAAAATTATACCTATATAAATTAGGTATAATTAGGTAGATTATCAAGCCACAGCTTCTGTAGTGTATGAAAAGACAGTGTTATAAAATTATTCCTGGAAGTGGATGATCTGAATTTTGCTTTGTTTTGTTTTGTTGTTGTTTTGATCTGAAACATAGAGACAATAGGACTGCCTTGTTGAACAACTGGGAAAATTAAATGGGATAATATTAACCGAATTGTCTGAATTCTAGAAAATGCTCAATATGCAACAATTATTTTTTGTCTTGTGTGAACAGCAAGCCTACTGGATACAGACAGAGGATGCAAATGCCTTCAAAGGTCAGGAGAGATGAATGATCTATAGGACAACCATGTGAAGTGTCAAAAGAGAGTAGAGCCTGTACCACCTGGACGGATCAACTGTGACTTGGCTCCTGCCACCACAGAGACTTGGGGCTACCAACTCTACCTGCCTGGCACAGGAAGTAAGATAAAATCACGTGATTTATGTAGGGGCAAACTAACTAGAAAATAAGTTTATTAAACATTGTTCAGGGAAAACCAAAGTTCTCTGCTAAATTTTCAACTGGCAACTGAGTTGCCAGTTTGCAAATTCTGCCCTAGAAATTATTTTTTACTGTTAATTACAACAAAGTTCACTTAAATGTAAGTATAGACCAATAATGAAAATATTGAAGACTTTGCCAAAGAATAGATATGCATTTGGGAGGATATAGTGGGGAGAGGGAAGAAGCTTATTTATACTTGCTTTTATTTGTTGACCGAGCATATTTTGAGCATTTATGATATGTCACATATTATTCATAGCACTGGGGATCCAACAGTAAACAAAGCAAATAAATTCTTTCCTCAGAATATAATGATTTTATGGAGAGACACAGACAATAAATAAATGTACTGCACCTCAGTGTTATAGAAAAAAAGGGTTTCACATAGGTGTGAATGGCTATGTGTACATACATATACAAATATATACATTTCCAATACCTATATGTGGAAAATTGTCAATTGCAACACATTCCTGAGAGACATAAAATTTAACTTGAACAAACTTGAACAAAAAATGGGAATGCATACCATGTTATGAAAACTTTAGTACTGAAAATCCTCCATAGTATTAAATATCATTTTTAAATGCTATAAAATTATAGGCTTCCTTATGTATTATAAATTATATAACATAATAAAATACTAATATTAAAAATCATATTATATAAAATTTAATTCACCATGAGTTATTTTATGCTTCAAAATATAGAGTAGGAAACTTGTCAAGCTGTGCTTTTGTAGGCCAAGATAAATGTTTCTTCTTATAATAAATGTTTTTAAGGAAAGTAGATGAGTTAAAGTTCATAACTACAATGTGTAGTATGTATTTTCTTGTTCATAGCTATAGAACTACTGGTTGATATGTGACCCCAGAAACACATATCAGAATTTACAATGTTTGGCAATATTCATCTCTCAAAAGGAGCTCTGACTTCACCTGCAAACTGGAAAGCTGTGTGAGGGGAATGCAAAATCTGGCCAAACAAAAATCAGCTGACAGCAAATAAATTGGAACCAATAAGTAATCATCATACCTTATCATTTAATCTTTGCAAGAAGAAAGATATTCTAGGCCATTCCTAGCCAACAAAAACAACCATTTAAAACCTTGATTTCTATTCTAGGGTGTGCATGGAGTTGTGATGTACTGTCTTGGTATGAGTCATTCTGATAGATGACCCTTTTTGCCATTTCCTCCTAAATGAAATGAATCATTGTTGATAAAGTATACAGACATAAGCACGCAGGCACACACAGTAACATGGGTTCAAACAGAACTTACACAATAGCAAAGGTATGATTTAGCCTTTTGAAAATTTCTGATGAAAAAAGTAGGCTTTTGAAATGTAGTTATTTTTTTAATGAGATTATGATAGAAGGTAAAAATATAGCATTATTATAGTACAAAGTAGTAATATAATCAAGGTTCTTACTTGGTAAAAAAGGTATCTTTAGCTCCCCACAGACATAAACTGACTACAGATCTTAAATACCTTCCTTCCTTTATCTGAGTCTCTCACTCAGGTTGTGTTTATTTATTATTTATTCTGCCAAGTATGTAACCATATTAGGAATGGTAAGAGCAAGATTATGTAAAATTAGACAACTTTTTTCTGCAAAACTGTAATTTTCTGCATAGAACTGAATCCCTTTTCTGACAATTTCCTTTCCTTTGTTTTCACCCTACAAAAGTATTGCAATTGATCAAGAAAACAGGGAGAAGTCATCAGAGAAGTGCAGTATGTTGGTAAATCTCCAAGTTACATACGAAGTTATACTGCGATTTCCTTGGTGCCATCAGAGTGTCCTCCTCAAAATGAAGAATAGGAACTCATTAACTGTGCACAAGGAGGAAGGCATGTACAGGATTCCTTGACTAGTTCATTTTACTAATTCTTACTAGTACAACTAGTTACAATAATTAATGAATTATTAGGAAACCCTATTTGCTAATCTTCAACCTAAAAGACTGAAGTGGGCAGATGAAGTGAGTATATCTATTGAGATCATCACCATCGTCATCACCATCAATACTGCCTTCATTATCAACACAACCACACCATCACATCATCAGATCGTCATCTTCATCATCATCCCCCTCACCCTCATCATCGCCACCACCATCACTGCTGTCATCACCTCATCATCATGACAGCTGCAGCAGTATACCACCGTACACTCGCGAACTGATTTTTACCTTTTGAATACAACATTTATCCTCAAAACAAACTTGTGAAGTAGACCAAAAAAAGTAAAGAATTAACTCATATTTCATGCATGAAGAAAACATGGGCTTGAATGAGTTAAGAAATGTAGGAGATGTTCCCAACACCTTATATGAGAAGGTAAGGAATCAGCTCTTTAACCTAGACCTTTCTGAAGAATCAGTGCTCTTTCCTCCAAACCGCACTGTCTCTAGGAAAGGGTAGATGAAGTGATATCTGGACTAGTGGGAAGGGATATTGACAAGTTCAGAAGAATGATTCCAATTGGAAAAGGAGGATGGGAACCATGCACATTACTCAGTATGCACACTGAAGATCCCCTTTCCTTAAACTCTACCGATTAGTCAAAGCCTTGCTCATCCAGTCTTAAGTGATCTTACCCACCTCGGCATTTCTGTGGCAACTGCTAGATAACCAATGCCTGACTGCATCCCCTCCACAATTTTATTTTTAAGCTATTAGATAACAGATGCTGCAGAGCCTATTTATTTATAACTGCTGTAGGATGTTATGTTGCTCTTGGAAATGACCTAACAACGATCCAGTAAATTATTAACTGAATATCCAAGAAGGTTTGCTTACTAGACATAAAGAGTAGTGTGCTGCAGCCAGCTTGCACCAGCTCTCACATCTCTTCCCAGCTCTGGTCAGTGACTTTATGTTAGCACCTTAAAATAAGCCACGATGGGAGTTTCCGCACTTCAGAAATCAGGAAATGCCACAATCAGTGTCCCCCTCCCCCTCCATAAGAACCGATGTTCAACATGACCTGTACACCACACTTGCAGTGACAAAGGAATTGACGGTGGGCTCTGTATTCAGAAGTTCTACATGTTGTTCTGAGTGCTGATGTGAGCTGAGATTCTGAGCCAGCTTTGATTTCCGTTCTCTGCTTTTATCCCAGAGGGAAGATAAATGTTACCCCTTACGGCTTACTAACCTCACATGATTTTCTCTCTAGTAATTTGAAAATTGATTCTGAAATGTGTACTACAAATACCAAAATGTCATTATTTTGATTATATTGATAAACAACCATGAGATAAAAAGAGAAAATGCAAGGTTTCCTCCCCCACTGGGGGTTCTGTGTTGTGTCCATGTTCTGATGGGAGGAATGAGGACCACGGGTCCTGTGTCCTCACACACGTTGGACATCAGTCATCAGCCGAATGCTATTGCAGTGAGTATTTTCTTTGCAAAACATTCAAAAACTCGGTGAGAACAATAAACATTCAGAAAACAAAAGTGGACACATTAAAAATAAAGTACCAACCAAGCTTTATAATAAGCTACATTGTGTCTGTGTACGTGTGTGTCTGTTTGAGTGTGTGTGTGTGTGTGTGAGAGAGAGAGAGAGAGAAATACAGAAATATGCTTCCTAGAGATGTCTAAGTCATAGAAACTATGAGTTAGATATCTTCATTTCACTAAAGCTAAGAGAAGTTGCCCAAGCACATAGAGGTTGTCAAAACCTGAACCCAAACCCAGTTCTGACTCCAAAGGGACAAAATCTTCACTACTACCATATACTACCCTCAGGTATAAGTCAAACTCCAACCCTCTTCCATGGATCCTTTTATATAAAATGGCTCAACAATTTCTTCTACTTCTTATCTAATTTCTAAGGTTTTACATGATTGGAAAACATCTGGAGATTTAGCCCTAATCAAAGGAAGATTAATAGAGGGTGATAACTGATCTCTACATTCAACCTATAATAAATTAGGTCACAAATTGGAATATTAACTTAAACATATTAATATACACAAGGGCTTAAATTTATTAAATATCTAATATTGAATAGTATGGGATGTAAAAAAAAAGCAAAGAAGTAATCATTCTCTTTTAACAAAGTATATGATAAAAAGCATTAACTAAAAGTAATTAATTTGCCTGGTACTTTTACTCTGGTCAAATAAAAAGTCAGGGATTCTATTTTACCAAAATAAGATCTTAATTCATTAAGGTATATTACTCTTAAAATGTATGAAATTACTTATTGACATTACTGTTATTTTACAAACACAATAAATATAAATTATTGCAATTAAACTTGTGTTAACATTTGAAAATCTTTTTTAAAAAAACAAACCATCCTGGAGAATCATTCTTTATTTTATTCACTTAATAATTCATTTCCTCGTCCTTCTCAAATATTCATTTGATACTTTATGTAGAGAAAGGCTTGTTATATATTGAAGAAATTCTTTTTATATTGAAAAAATACTTTTTATTAAATCAAGTAAGGAGAATATCTTAGGATAATATCAAATATCTAATTTCCATGGAATATAAACAATTTTTTTATCCGTTCATATCTATCTACCTTCAGGTAGATGTTGGCACATTCATTTTTTTAAAAAGAAATCACACTGTTACATAACAATAAAATCTTATTATAAAATGGTTTATTTAAAAATGAATAATGATATAAAATAGAAATAGGCTTTCTCATATCTTTCCCTGATTCACATCTTTATTTCACTTATAGAAAATTGTGGTTCTCAAGAATATTATTCAAAATTATAGGAATAATCATTTTTCTTTTTATTGTTATTATGGAAAATGTTCTCATACCTAGTCAGTATATCCATAGTAACATTTGTATAAACTCCAGTGTATTTATTACTTCTTGGGACTTTGTATATAAGATTTCAAAATGAACACTAATCCCCAAAATAAATTTAAATATTTAACCCATTTTAAGAAATATTACATGATTTGAGACACCAAAGAAAGTCATAGAACCAAAAACCTCAATAATTCTTTTGTTAAGAAATAGATATCAATTGTTGAATCTAGAGTATCTGAAGGTCGATTATAGTATTATATCAATTTTGCGGTATGTTGGAATTTTTTATGATAAAATGTTCAAAAGAAAGATGTAAACAAATGCTGAACCCATAATCTTTAAGGCACAAAACAAAAATGTGAACTAAAATAGCTTGGCAGGTAAAATCAATGGTCTATTGAATATTACAGTGCATCAAAAGATATATATTCCTTATAGAATATTGTGTATGCACATATTTTAATTGTAATATTTATAAAAATATATACATTAATAGATTATAATATATACATAATCCATAAATCTATACATGTGTCTATATATAATGTAGAGATAATGTAATATAACATATTCATACACATCTATATATAATATAGATGTATAATATTAACATATAGAAAATAGATATTTAAAGTCTCTTACAGGAAATGTATAAATATTTACTTAAGTTTCCCAATTTTGATTAAAATTATATTTTGACAAATAGCTAATGTTAAGGGATCTTCCAAGGTTATTGAGGAATTTTAAGTAACAGGCATTCAGTAATAGCCAATTCTCCTGTGAAAATTTTGTGATCTTCCTAACAAGTAAAGTTTCAGGCCATGCCAAGTGAAAACAGCATCCCTTATATCTCAATATTTATTTCACCTAAGAGTGTTTCCTAATCTTCAAATTGCCACTTAGAATGTGTATTTGATTAATATGATAAAGTTTTCTAATTTTTAACATCTTAGAAACCAAAATTTTGCCATATACTCATGAATAAGACAGAACCCACTCTTTCTTGGCTAACTGACTTTGAGGCTACTGTCTCAGAACAGTTCTGCCTATGAAAAAACAAGAAGCTTTACACTTCTGATTCAACTAAGCCCTTTAAACTTTACAATCTAAGAGTACCTCTTCAGAAATGCACTCTGTACAGCATTCCTTTTATGGTGAATATGGGAGCAGGTGCAGAAATGGTTATGTCTATCCTTACCTAAAGAAGTTAGATTCCAAAACAAAAATAGTTATTATACATTCCTTTTCTGTGAGTGGCAAAAAGATCTCCAATTTTTCAGCTTTTAACAGACTGAAACTTTGAAAAACACTGTTTAGAATCACATAAGTTCAAAATAATTTCTTTCTTGTGGAGAGGCACTGTCAGTTATACCATTCAATCATTCAAGATGTCCCTCATTCATACCAGGTTCACTTCTTTTGGATGACATCTTCAAGTGCCACTGTTAGTAAAATAAAGGCTTCTATGTGGGCAAAATAAAGTTTTTCCAATATCCTCATTTTACACAAGAGTCACTTTTCTTTTATGGTTCTACAAAATACTAGCTTTGCCACAAAGTAAATCCACAAAAATAAGTTGTTCAAAATTTATATTATATGCACCTTGGTATTTCTACCACTTACTTTATCTACTGCAAACTATGTGTAAGTGAATACAATACAAAATATCTCCACACCTATGTCCTTCATTACAGTCTCATTTGTTCAGACTCTCATTTAACAACCATAGCAGAAAAGGGAAGAACTAGTTACATAATTACAAAAAACAAGCTTATCATTATCTCTAAAATCTTGAATCCTTTTGGTAAGAAAGTTTGCTGATGATATATATTATATTTCCCCTATTCCAGAATTCTTCATTTTATTTTAGTGATAAACACTGGTTTCATAACCATGGTATGTAACTATCATCTTGCAATGACACAACTATTTAATACTATTTTTCCAACTCACATTTCTTGAAATGTACCCCTTGAAAATTATGGAAGTCTGAAGCCAAAGAGAAAGCAAGGAAAAGATAAGAGCATTTCCTCCCATTAGATTACCAGTAACAAAAGACGAAATGAAATATTGATCTACTCTTTTGACTGAGCTCTCCAAGGCTTGCAACCATTCTCTTCTTAGCTGTGGATGGAGCAAACCCCACTCCCCCCAAAAAATTGATTATCTCTCACTTTTAGACCTAAGCTTCATGGATCGTCAGTGGTTGACTAGTTAATTAAATACGGTAACAGAATCCCAGATTAAAGCCTTCTTCATAAGCATGCCATTAATAAACCCATTTTTCAATGTAAGACACATCTGCACAAAACTACTATAATACTCCTTCTTAACCATAGCATTTCATTCACGATTTGACAGATCATAAGTTATTTGACCCATGGGAAGGTAGATTGTCAATTTACAGTTCCTTGTCCTGGTGTCCTGGACAAACTATGAAGTTTAATATATGTTTTAGGTATTTTTTAATTTATTTGCCTGAAGAATAAAACATCAGCTCTCAAAGAACTGGACACTGAATGGGGTCGGCTCCATGCAGATTGGTACTTGATCAACACCAGGGAAATGTTGGCCCAGGACTGCTTTGTAGTGTATATTGGTAGGACTACTTAGATTTCTAAAATATCTTACTCTTCTCGAAACAGATATGGAATATTATGTGTCTGTGCATCCTTGAACATTGTGTGTCTGTGCAGTAAATTCTTAATGTTAAGCAGGAAGTTTTCTTAGAAAGACAGACTCTTTGGCAAACACTGATCACATCCATTACTCTTAACTCAAGTACAGAACATGAAACATTGAAAAGCAATTTTTCTGGTAAATGACAATTCAGGTATGGTATTTTTTAATCCAATAGTGTAGCAAGAAAGATACAGTGATGCCCCTGGGCCAGGATGACCACCAGTTGAAGACAAAGGTGCACAGGGTATAGGAGAGTAATGGACATGATTTATAGTACACGCTGTTCAGCTGAGAGAACTAAAAGGAGGAAAACTTAAAACATACTTATATTCTTTTTCCAATCTAGGTCACATATTCTTACAGACACCAGGGGCCAGATCCAAGTGTGGGATTGGTGCCTGGCATAGTACAAAAGCTAACTTTATGTTAGAGTAGCATGTGAGACTTCGTTATTCATTCCACAAATAGATTTTGAGTGTTCTAGCCATGGTGCTAAACTCTAGGAACGGAGAAATGAATAAAAGGGAGCATCTATCCTTTAAGATGTTAGAATGCAGTAGGAGGAAGGCGAGAACACCACACCAGTGGGGATTAATCTTAACAGCTACCTCGCCAGAATGATAAGCTTCCCTGGAAAAAAAATCCCCGACTCTCCTCTAGCGCCTGGCATTTTATTCCATTCAAAGCTAAGCTACGGTGAGGAATAACTAATACTTGCTGTCTTCACTTCATCTCCCCGGCGTTCCCTCCTCCATCCACTATGTTCTGGATTAG
Source organism: Microcebus murinus (assembly GCF_040939455.1). NCBI lineage: Eukaryota > Metazoa > Chordata > Mammalia > Primates > Cheirogaleidae > Microcebus > Microcebus murinus. The sequence continues at coordinate 9,509,680 of NC_134116.1, forward strand.
ATTTCCCCACTCCACACCACACAACCAACCAGTGAGATTTCTCTTGCCAAAGTCACTAACAATCAATTAATTACCAAAATGAAGGATCCTGCTCACTTCATTTGAAAGCATCAAGAATGATTCCCAATTTTAACATTGATTCTTCTTCCCACGATACAGTACTCCCCTGGTTCCCTTCCAAATTTGTGATTACTTCTCATCTCCCTTATAGTTTTTCTACTCTTACCACCCTTAAAATAGTGTTATTCTCCTAGTGCAACCTTGACCCTTTTTTCCTATGACACCTTCTATATTAGTCTCCTTAGCTTTATGGATTAAACTATCTCCCATATATAAAGCTATTTTGAGCTATTAGAAAGAGAAAAGGCATAAGACTTAATACCAGATACCCCAGGTTTTAGTTGCAAGAAAGTCAAGAACACTATTTGTAATGAGGGACTTGAGGTTGGATTTATTTGGGATCCTGTTCCTGTCAACCTCTCTCAGTCACCTTATCATTAAAATGACAGGTTTAGATTTTCAATATTTCTTACTCCCTTAATTTTTTATAATCATATGTTAAGATATTAAATTATTGATAACTACATTAGGTTATTAAGCATGAAATGTCCAACTTCCTTAAGTACTAAGTTTCATCTCTCACATTTCACTTCTTGTTTTATTTTTATTGTGAAGGTACATCCTCAGTCTTTCAAATGCATGTTTTAACCTGTGATTAGCTTTCAAAATTTTTAGAGCAATTTTTGTGAAACCATGGATAGGCTAAAAATTTGTGCTAATCTCAAATATGAGTTCTGTTGTGGAACTGATGCAGTGTGGACAGCTCAGAATATCAGAGGAGTGTTTGCGAAAGGGATGGCTAATGAATGCACAGTATGTTGATGGTTTGAGAAGTTCTGTTCTGGTGATTTTAATCTCAAAAATGAGTCACACAGGCGACCTGAGACCAAGGTGGATAATGACAACCTGAAAGCTGTAGTGGAAGTGAACCCATCTCAACCTACATGTGAATTAGCAGCAAGTTTTGACATTACTATTCCAACAATATTGGACCACTTGAAACAAATTGGCATGGTAAGGAAGCTGGATAGATGAGTTCTGTGTGCATTCAATGAGCATTAGAAGAAAAGTCATCTCAAAGCCTGCCTTTCTTTGCTGTCACAACATAAAGGTGAACAATTTCTACACTGTATTGTTATGTGTAATGAAAAACAGATTCTTTTTGATAATTGCAAGCATTCAGCACAATGGTTGGATAAAGATGAAGTGCCAAAACACAGTCCAAAACCTAATATTCATCAACAAAAGCTAATGATGTCTGTTTGGTGGTCCAGCACTGGTATTATCCACTTCATGAAACCTGATCAACCAATTACAGCAGATATCTACTGCAACCAATTGGATGAAATGATGAGGACACTTGCAATTAAGCAGTGAGATTGGTCAATAGAGATAGGCCAATCCTCTTGAAAGACAATGCTCGACCACATGTCAGACAAACAATGCTGCTCAAACTACAAAGCCTGGACTTGGGAACTTTCTGTCATCCACTGTATTCACCAGACCTTGTACAAACTAACTACCACTTCTTCCAGGCTTTGGACCACTTCTTTCAAGGAAAAAAAAATTCAATTGTAAACAAAATGTGGAAAATGCCTTTTGCTGTTTCATTGCCCCTTGCTCTCCAGGCTTCCTCGCTGCTGGCATAAACCAGCTACTGTTAAGATGGCAAAACTGTGTCAATAGTTTAGGCACATACTTTGATTGATTGTACTGCTTCTCATTTGAGAGATAATAAACTAAACTTTTGATTTGAAATCAAACATTTCATATTTAATGATCCAATAACAGGAAAGGTGAAAAATAAGAAGTAAGAAAAGTTCCAAAATTTAGTTTGGTTTAAAACTTTTAGATTTCCCTTCATTAAGTCCTTTTCCAAAGTTATTTCCAAGTAGTTAAATTGACTGTTTCGCTTCTTAGATTCTTCTTATTAAATGATTAACTGAATAATGCATTTGTTTTCCCTATATGTGAGTGAGGAAACTGAGGTATAGACAGGCTGTAATACTTGCCCAAGGTTATACAGTTTCTTACAGTTACTGTTTAAATTTAACCCCTACTCTGACTCCAGAATACATAGGATACAACTTCAAGAAGCAAAAAGAGTCACTGCATTTTATGTTCTAAGCTCTTTGTCATCTCTTGAAACATTAATTTCAAAACCTGTCTCCTCACCAGCTTCAATAATTTAATAAACTACTTCTGCTGTATTAAGTCCAGTGTGGTAGCTGCAGAACTAAATCCCTGAGCTATAACAAGCTAGTTGTAAAGCTGTAGCTCTTTGATTACTGCTCCCAAAGAGATTATATCAAGACAGAAATTGTTTCTCTCTTCTCCAAGTGACCTGGTTGAGGCTGAGTTGAAGTAGATCACTAGGGAGTTAATAAATAGCCACTCTCACTTGACCAGCACTATATATTCTGATGCCATTGGTTCCAGGAAATTTCTGCCTCTGGCAATGTTCCTGTACTCAACCAAAGGAAGCACACCCAAATGCATGTGTGCATATACACACAGATACATACACACACAGGATAAGCACATGGAGTTCCAGAAAAGTGAAGCTTTCTTGTGTCACCTTGACAACTCCAAAAACATTCCTACTCCAAACTTTCAAGAGAAAGGGTATTAGAGCAAATCAAATCATTAATGCAGCATTAAGTAAAATACTGAAATGTAGTCAGTATTTTGTTAGCAACAACTGGGTATGTTGGAGAAAATATAAGGCATGGGTCTAGACTTCAAAAACTGAAACTCTAGTGCAGTAATACAACTCTTGAATAATGGCTTGGCACAAGGACACTTAAATATAAAGACTATACATTCCATCATTTTTTTGTAGCTAGGTGAAGCAATAGACTAAATTCCACCCTGTAGTATGTAAGGGAAAGTGATGAGTGCAATTTTCAACAAGTGCCCTGAAAGGGGAAATGGCACACTCTTTTCTCTTGTCCTTTGTCTTTAAAGTTGAAGTGTGAGAATGTTCCCTGGAGCTGGACCTCCCGTCTTGTGTGTAGGAGACCACCAGATGAATATAGACCCACCATGCCAGCCTCAGGCTGTGTATGGCAATACATATGAGAGAAAAGTAAGCATCACTAGTTTTCAGGCCACTGTTATTTGGGATGTCTCCTGTCACTCTATCTAAGCCTATATTTAAGTTAAGGGATCCAAATGAAAAGAACTGAGATCTGTTGATGTTTGTCAGGTTATTTCCTCATTCAGATAGTTGCCTCTTTGCTAAACAAAAACAAAAAGAGTAAGAAGAAGTTAAGAACTATCAAGTATTCCTTTCATCTATTGAGATTAGTCAGTTGCAGAGCCAACGAGGAGCAGACTCCCCTCTTAGTTTTCCTCATGCCAAAGCAGAGTAGAAATTCCACATTTCCCACTTTCACCCTTCCAGAGTGGAATTGGAAAAATGACTATAATTCTTACATGAATGGTTAAGTTCTTTAAGTGTGGATAGTAAAGAAAAGCACCAGGAGTTAGCTATTTTGACAGCAAGATGACCCATTTTTCTTGCTGTGACTTGTTGCCCTTATAATTCATCACCAGACACCAAACCTATGAACCGTCAAGCAAGCCTGGGATGTTCCAAGCACTGTACTTCTTCTGGGGCTAATGAATATTGCATCAACACTGAAGATATCTTTCTCTAGAAGTGTTAGGACAGTCACGATGAAACTTTCCACTTTCGATAACAATATATAGAAATGGTGGGCTGAAGGTCATAAATGGATTCTGAGAATGATCCTAGAAGATGAATTAATAACATTCTTGTTTGAAGGCTTTCTCCTGAATTTCCCATTGATGTAGCTGAAGCAATAAGTGTAATTTTTAGACTCAAGCACAATCTGTGAATAAATGAAATATAAAACCAGAACTAGAAGGCAAAAAAAGAACCCCTTAAAACCAAAAAGAGCAACATTTCAATTCCTGCATAATGATTATAGTAATTAGTTTGAGTTGTAACACTTTCAGTAAAATCCAGCCCATCTGAGAAAACACAAATAAAATCTGCTTCATGATGGTACAAAAATAAGGGGGTAGAGGAAGGCCATGTGAAATCTCCAATAAAGAAAAAAGTCCTAGTATGAACATCAGAGAGCCATTTGCAGGGTGCCATGTATATTCAACTGAACACATGCAGATGAAATCACTACAAAAGAACATCTACTTTTTATTCAAGGTAATTTTTAATGCATTAAATATGAACTTATTTTATGGGAAATTGAATATCACCCCAAATGGAAATGTTTGCTTATTCTGACTAAATATGTATCAGTTATATTTATTTCAAGGAAAGCACAGGATTTAGAACCAGCCAAAGGAAGAAATACATATATCAGAGTCTGAGGGGATTCCAAGGCAGAGTCTCTATTGTTCTCAGGGATGCTTTGCACACCCAGCATCCATGTGTGCATGCTTACAGAGAGTACTGCTGACCCAGGAAGTTCACCCAAGCCTTGGTGTCCAGAGTTTTCACTGAGGCTTCATTTTAAAGGCATGATTGGTGATGCATCACCCACACAGTCAAACACGGTCTCTCTGTCAGGTGATGCCATGGAACCAAAAGCTCCCCCCGTAAATCACAGGGTGGTCATTCTGCCATGAACATCCCTCACCCTCCATATATGGGGTTTGCCCAGCTCTACCCTGAGTCACCTCATTAGCCTTAAACTATCAGATGTGGTCCCAGAGGCCTCCCAAGAACAACAAAGATACTCCCATCACTTCAGAAAGTCCAAGACTTCAGTAGCTACCTCCCAGGAGCCAGGAGAAAGAGCAGGCTTCTCTTTGCATGAAGCCAAACTCTCTACTACACAGGTTGTTAATATCTCCATAACCCCCCCTTAGCCTGACACCAGAGGTTCTCTCTGCTGTACAATTTGATGGCCTTCCCTCCCCTCCTGATCGGTTTCAGCAGATGATCATGCTCCATAATTTAAAAAGAAAACAGAGCCCACTCATTGGTTGGGAACTCACTCATCTTTCCATCAGCAAATCTGCAAACCAACTTATATCTGTACCCTTCTTCCTTCTGTTTAAACGAAGCCCCCTCACCACCAAACAGTCTGTAAAATCTTTTGTTTTAAAAACACTAATTCCCCATCTCTTTCCATTACCACCCTCTCTCTTCTCAAAAGCAAGCAGAAGATTGTTATTTCCTCACTACTCATCTCTTTTTTTCTCTTGTTATCACTACTCTGCCCGAGCAGCTCTTCTGAAGATCACCAGTAAATCCCAAGTTGCTAATGCCGGTCCTCATTTTACTTGACCACTTAATAGGACCTTCCACAGCTAATTATCCCCTCTTCTTGAAATAATCGCTTCTTCTGGTTTTCATGAGCCCACACTCTTTTCAATTCCGCTTACTTTTCCTGGCCTCAAATTGCTGTTACTTTAATCTTTACATGTAGCAGTTTTTCAAAGTCTAGAGCCAGCCTTTCTCTCCCTATTAGTCTCCCTTCCTAAGTGAGCAAAATAGTTAATCAAATTATTTAATTAGCTAATTAATTAATTAATTTTCAGCCGGTGACTTCTGATATTCCAGGCCAGACCTCTTTTGTGAGCTTTGTGAAGCACATATTGACTGTCTGTATCACATTTTATTTACTCTTGAATATTGCACAATCATCTCAAAAACAAACAACTGCAAAACGAGCTACTGTTCCTTTTGTGTTTCCCATCTCAATAAATGGTTCCTCCACCCAAAAACTGCTCAGAGCTGACCCTGACGATGTTCCTTCATGTCTGCCTCTTCCCCCACACCCCCACTTCAAACCTCCCTCAAGTCTAGTCTAGATCTCCATCTAAAATAGATCTCCCAAATGCATCCACTTCTCTCCACTCACACCCGCCGGTCCACAGAGCTCTCACTTTTGTGTAAGTGACAAAGAGAGCAAACAGACACCCCACAGAATGGGAAAAAATTTTTGCAAGCTACACATCCAATAAAGGGCTGATAACTAGAATTTACTTAGAACTCAGGAAAATCAGCAAGAAAAAATCAAACAACCCTATCAAAAAGTGGGCAAAGGACATGAACAGAAATTTTTCAAAAGAAGACAGAATAATGGCCAACAAACATATGAAAAAATGCTCAACATTTCTAATCATCAGGGAAATGCAAATCAAAACTGCAATGAGATATCACTTATCTCCAGTAAGAATGGCCTTTATCAAAAAGTCCTCAAACAATAAATGTTGGCATGGATGCGGAGAGATAGGAACACTCCCACACTGCTGGTGGGACTGCAAACTGGTTCAGCCTCTGTGGAAAGCAATATGGAGATACCTTAAAGTGATACAAGTAGATCTACCATTTTGATATGGAAAAAGTTGGACGCCAGGACGCAGCTGCTTGTCTCCCTTTAGCTCCGCATCTCTGCCGGGACCAGCGCTGTGCGTGGCCAGTTGGAGGGCACGCTGCTGGGGCGGGCCCGGGCACAAAGCCGCCAGGGGCCCGCATGCCCCCCCCCATGCTGGAATGTCCCCAGGCCTGCAGGCCACTACCTGTTTCTGGCCACGCTGCTTGCGTGATCCTGATTGGGTTATTTTTGAATCCGACTGTTTTTGATTGGATGTTAAAGCTTGATGTTGATTGAATGTTAAAGTTTATAGTTGATTGGATGCTTTTTGAGCCCTACCAAGGGTATAAAAGCAGGAGGAGAACAAGGAAGGGAGGCAGAAGGTCAGAAGATCAGAATACAGGAAGAGAGCTGGAACACTAGGTGTGCTGAGCCTGCCAGAGGAATAAAGGCTGTTCTCCTCTTCGTGTGTGCAGCTCGGTTCTTTCTCTGGTCAAAAGCTGTAACACTAGCTGTACACGTTGCCACAACAATTTGATCCAGCAATTCCTCTACTGGGCATCTACCCAAAAGATCAAATGACACTCTACAAATGGGATACCTGCACTCGAATGTTTATAGCAGCACAGTTCACAATCGCAAAGGTGTGGAAACAACCCAAGTGCCCATCAATACATGAGTGAATTAATAAAATGTGGTACATGTATACCATGGAGTACTACTCAGCTTTAAGAAACAATGGTGATATAGCACATCTTGTATTTTCCTGGATAGAGCGGGAGCCCATTCTACTTAAGTGAAGTATCACAAGAATGGAAAAACAAGCACCGCGTATACTCACCAGCAAATTGGTATTAACTGATCAACACTTAAGTGGACATATAGTAATAACATTTACCAGGTGTCAGGTGGGTGGGACGGGAGGGTATGGGCAATATACATAACCTTAACATTTGTACCCCCATAATATGCTGAAATTAAAAAAAAAGAGCATCCTGATTCCACATTGTACTTGTTCCTCTGCTTTTTCTGATGTTCTTCTTCCTATTTCCGGGAGTGGTCTTGAAATTGGTCATTTTATTCTCTGTGTAAAACTCTTCAAAGTCTGTACATTTCTCTCATAAAAAAGACACTAATCCTTAAGACAGCCTCAAAGTCTTGCACACTATAACCTCTAACTATCCTAACTTCATTTTAAACTACCTTCTCCCTCACCCTGCACTTAAAATTTCCCTGAATTTCCTTTACTTCCTCCAAACCACCTCAACAGGCCAACTCCAGGTTTCTATAGGTGCTTTTCTACCAGCAAGGTTGATTTTTGTAAGAGCAAAAACTTTCTAAATATAAATACAATGGTCACTAAAGAAAGATCCATAACTGTGAAGGTAATCAAATTAAATTGTCTCCATTTCAAAAAGACACCATAAACAAAAGTAACAAAAACCTAGAAAATATTGACAAGACTCCCCTCAGAGTTGATAGCATCATATAATATGAATAAAAATAATTTTAGGACCCAACTGAAAAATGGGTAAAGATAATTTTCCAAAATAGAAAATATAATAATGAATAGTCATTAAAAACATCAAATCTCACTAGGATTTAGAAGTGTAATATAGCATTATATTGGATATATGACATATGTTTATTATAATTGGAAGATAGAGACATAAACTTAAGTTTTTCCCATGAGCTAGGCACTTAGCTTCAGAATATGTCAGTGATCAAAATAGACACATCCTCTGTCTCCATTACCAAAGTGAAACCCGTGAACCAAATAATAATATTTAATTAACGTGTTATAACATAATGAAACTAATGATCTGTCTTTGCTAAATCTGGGTCCCATTGTTATAGCAAGTAACATAGCTGGATATTTGATCTATTCAAATCTAATTTTTCTAGAAAAAGTAATGCTAGAAATAAAGAACTGGTCCTATCATCCTTCCTATCACATCATGCATTCAAATGATCATTGTCCCATTCTTCTTTGCAGCTTTTAGTCCTATCTATTTTCCCTTTTAATCTTTTTTCCACACCCCAATGCTACATCTCCTATTTTACTTGTCTTTCCTGGTCATTTCTCTACTGAAATGTAGTCATTGTAAGAGTGGGCTCTCATCCTCCTAGTTCTTCTCTTTCTAGGATATTTCCCTGCATAGAACTTGGAAGTGATTTAGAAGTACCATAAATGGAAGAATTTGAAGCAGTACCTGGGAGTCTTTGCAGCAGGAAATGCAAAGAAACACAGGCACTGAACTCACTTGGGAGCAGCAAGAAATTGGGAACACAGATGGACCCACCTAATCAGTCTGGAGGCTTACTGTTGCAATGGCAGAAAATTGCCGGGAAAGATTTGGGATTCCAGAAACTCCTGGTGAGAGAGAAATCTAAGGAATATTGTTCAATAAATCCCTGATGTCTCACTCTGCTTCTAATAGAGTAGGCCTAAGGCACTGCAGGTGGCACCCAAGTAGATTACAAGAGATGCTAAACTTAGCTAATATGATCACAGGACTGGTTCGATTGCACCAGGGAAAAATCACAAGAGGTGTTCTGTATGCCCATAGAGTTATAAATGAAAACCCTCATGGTTAATCACATCAGCATTCCTTAAGGAAAGATTATTAAAGATGAGGCTGTATTTCTTATTGGAATCAATTATAACTGACTCTGCCAATCTTATACACATTCCACAAGAAATGTTAAGGCTAAAGGGAAAGAGACCTTGAGGATGATCTAGACTGGGGCCCATAATCTGTCCCTGATTACATCATCTGTTTGACTTTCCCAAATGTTTTTAGTCTATGTGCACAGGGAACATTGTTGGCTCTAGAGAAGCTGACCCTGATGGGGTTTTAATACAGAAACTAGAAATCAAACCTAAATAGAGAGATTATTTTTTCTTCCCCGCAGAAGTACCTGTGTGCTTCAAAAAAAAAAAAAAAAAGCACTTATTATTAAGATTAAAAAGGCTTTAAAGTAAGAATATATGATATCCATATTGACAGTTCAACAGATGAAAAAGTAAAGTATTTAATGCAAAACATATTCTCTTCAAGGATCATGCTAGGTGCTGGAGTGATAAGAGAATGCATGAAACTCCTCTGCCCTCAATACCCTAGTAATCCTAGTGATTTAGTTAGAAAGATGAGAATCAAAGACCAGAACAAGATATATAAGAAAATATTTATAACAATGACAAATACAATCTAATATATAGTTCTTTGACATTTAAACTATAAGGACAATTGATGGGTAGTGATGAGGTTTAGAAATGGGGAGATTTTTCCAAGTTGGGATGAATTCATAAAAAAGACTTTCTAAAGGAAATGGCATCTAAGTTATATTTGGAAAGATTTAGAAACAGAGAGAGAAAATGGAAGGGGATTTATAAAGAATATGGACGTTTCTTGGAGCTGAGATACTGTTATTGAACCGTCACTCCCGACCTGGAGAAGTTTAAACCCTACACTGGTTTAAAGCCTTAACATCTCTTCTTCCCTCTTCCCGTTCCTTTATCTTCCTTTGTCTAAGTTATTGTCAGTTTCTCTTCCTGCCTTGTCTTTTTACAGAAAGTCAAAAGCTTAAAACTTCTTTTTTTCAGAAAGAAAGCCGCGCGTGAGTGAGAACACAAAGAAAAATGAAAGAAAAGAGAAATAAAATGAAACTATCCTGAGCTTTAGAGTAAACAATTTAGGGAACTATTATTGTGTGGATAATACAAGAACTTGCTCTTTAAATTGTGCCATATTTGTGTAAGACAGATAATTCCACATGTCTTCACTTTATTAGGTTCCTGTCTTGTTCTGGGCATTGGACCTAAGGATGGGCGTCCCCAGTTCTACCCTCGTATATTGTTAAATACATAGCCTTAAGTTGTGCCATCTGGTGAACTGTTGATAGACTCTGTCCCTTTTGAGATTTTTCCTTCAGCTCCTTCTCAACCCTTTCACTAAAATGAAATATTATATAAACAAAAGGCTGTCAGATATGGTGAACATGAGTGCTAACCTGTTTCCACGAAATGTTCATCTCCCTTAATTGCTTAAAGCTTCACCTCTGCACATGCTAATTGCTATTTTTTCTACTTGTCTTGTTTACAATAATCTCACTTCCACGTTTCAGTAGATGTTTGGGTATCCTGTGGATCCCAATTTTCCATGTGTCAAACTTAATGGAATCAGATGTCAGAGAGTGAATTGTCACTGCAGTGATGTGTTTACACCAGAGATACAAACATACAGGGAGGGTGTATTTTGGAAGTCCCTGTATGTAGGAAAACTAACATCCTCATGTTCAAAGAATCCTTTCATGGGCATACCTGCTAACATAGAAGTATTAGAAAGATCAACTAGAATTAAAGAGTAGTTTCAAAACTAAGGTAGGCAAAACATACAGGATTATTACTGAACTGAAATTTCCATTTTAATAATCCTTACAAATGAAAGGAATAAGTTATGAAACTAACCTCTCACTTTCAAAGAATCCTTTTATTGCATGTACCATAACCACAGAGATGTTAGAAAAGCCAGTCTACACAGATGTTTACTCATATACAATAATATTCAACTTGCCAAGCAACTTTGAGTGCCTACAGGAATTTGTGCAGAATGATTTTTTTTTTAATGAGTGTGTACAGAAATCAAAAATTGCAAGCCCCATATTTTTTGATTCAGCCACTACCAAAAACTGTAACTGAAGCTGGAAGCTACGAGACTTAACTAACAGTTTAATGACGAAGCATGCAAAAATTGGGAGACTGTTGATATACGGAATTTGATAAATCAAAGTTTGCACTTATCCATTACATCTTATTAAAAAATAAAAAAAATTGGCAAAATTTATTTAGTATTTATAATCAAATGTGTAAGTTGACTCTTCACTGAATCTGCATCTTGTCATCACAAACTTGAGTTTCTACTGTTTGCTAAGGGCAAAAATAAAAGTTTTCCTATAAATAATGAAAGATCTGTTTTAATAACACAAAAAGTTCCATGGACTGTATTTATGATTGCTTATTGTTAAAAACTACATTTGTTAGAGATTTGTCTTAGAAAGCTGTGTTTGTTCACTTAGAGCTATAAGCCATTTTGTCATAGAAGGTTCATTTTATCCACCAACCTCATGATAATTAACTCACCATCTGTGATCACACAGTATTTTGTAACTTCACCCAAATTTAATGACTTGACCTACTTGTTAGTAAGTGAACAAGACAGCAGCTTGTATTGGCTTGTTCCAAGATCAGCCTATTGCAAAACTAAGATCCAAATAGGCAGTTTGTCTAAAGTCTGTGCTTTTTACCCTGATACTACTCTACTTCTTCATGAAAAAAGTGATATATTAAAGAAATATTAACAGCATCAGCAGCAGCATTTGGTGACCACCAAAGTAAGCAGAAACAAAATACAATATTCACAAAAATATCCAAATGTATTAGTTAACGAAATACTTTACTCAAGTTTAAATTTTGTGGATTGAAGAGTAAGTGGGAAGCAAGAAATTGGAAATTATATGTATATTATTTTTTTGAGACTGCTAAGATTTTTCTTTTCAGCTTTATAATTTAAAATAAAAATGATTTCATTTATAAAGATTGTAGCAATTTTACTTCAGTAATGATCCTGTTTGTTTTGCCTACAAACTTTTTTTAAAAATGGTTTTATTTCAGTGCACTTAAACCACTATAGAAATCACTGCTGGGGAGAAAAGATGCCCCCATGAAATTGTTATTGGAAACATAACACATTTTAAGAATCACTTAACTATTGTTGAGATCATTCTTTTTCAAAGCAAAAAAAGTGTTAATAAAAAGGTCACTATCACTAGTCTTAAAGTTTTCTGCTTTTAAAACACATATGCTGAATCCTAAGATAGCATTTTTGAAATGTGCTTATTTATTCATTTTTATTTAACAAATAAAAATACTCACAAAAATTCAAATACTACCAAAAGGTTAGTAAACTAATAGATTTTGTAACATATTATGGAGGCAAGAGTGTGTATAGACTGAAATTTTCAACAGATATAGCATCTGTAACAAACCTTCTGGTGTCCAAATCCCCCAAAATTGCAACATATGCCTCCAAGAGAAAGAATAAAGTATCTGTCCAGTTACTAGTGATCTTAAAAGGGCAGGAACAGCTGCCAAAGTCATTAGAGGTTGGGCATCCGTGTATGTGTTTTTTGAGGGAAACAATCTGCAATTAATTCTGCATTCACCAGCTGGTGTCTCTCTGTTCCCTCCCCATCCCCCAAAAAAGACCTAACATGTAGGGAGATAGAGAGCAGCATCTGTTGCCAGACTTAAAAAAAAGAAAAAAAAATTGGTATCATTTTCCAGAGCAATACACACAAAAAACGTAAAATGAGTAAAATGTAAAGAATTCTAGATTATTGAAGTTCAGTGCAAGATAGTCATTAAAGGAATCCAAAATGTATGGATTTTTTTTAGGACTCTCATGAAAGGCTGTTTAGTAGTTCCTAAGCCTACGTGGTATGCAAAGTGGCTGTGCAGTGGTACACTCGGAAGGTGTCCCCACAAAGCATCGGGCCACTCGACGTAATGAAAACTAGATTACAGAGTCAGTGCTAATGTCACATCAGTGGTTTTCAACTTTGGGTTATTTTGCTTCCTACACATTTTTGCGATGTGTGAAGACATTTTTGGTTTTCAAAACCAGGGGGCTGGGGATGGGTTTGTAGCAGCTAGGGTAGAGCCCAGATGCACAGAAAAGGTCCCACGACAAAGAAATGCACACCCAGGCAAAGTCATGAAGCATAGTGACTTTCTCACATGGCTCCAAAACGTGAACAGAGCACAGCACCCACAGTGTTTGGTGAATGGTATTCAGCATTTCATTAATCCAGTTATTTTCATTATAAATGAGAAATGCCTAAAACCTGATAATTACTTCAAAATTGAAAGAGATAAATAATTTAGCTATCACCTTTATTGTTTTCTGATGTATATCTTAAACAAGGTTATTTTTAATAATGTTCTACTATGAAATACATTTTTGAGGTTAAGTGAACTAGGGGGGCAGTTCAGTGTACACCATAAACACTCACCACCACGGTGCATCTCATGGTGGATTTGGTGTTCACACTCCATTAGAACCAGGGGTAGTGTGTGTGTGTGTGTGTGTGTGTGTGTGTGTGTGTGTGTGTGTGGTGTGGACTTTGGCCTCACACTCCCAGACACTTCCACTCTCTTATTTCACTTCCAAAAATGGACTACTATATCACAGCAGTTTTATTTTTTAAAAAAAGATTTAAAAATATAAACTATAAGGCAAGTAATATAAAAATATAAACTATAAGGCAGAAGTAATATTAAATAAGCAAGGTGATTTTTAAAATCATCTTCATATTTAAAAAAATAAATTTTATATAAAATATCCAACCCTTGAACACAAACCTTTATATCCAAATTCCACATACATTTTCCTCCCATCTTCTACTAGCATCTCACTCTTTATCATTTCCCTCCTACTTGTCGTTACCCCTGTCATCACAGCACAATCCCAATCCATGGTCCAGGTGTTGTAATGTGAGTGCCATGTCATTTTTCAAAGTGGAGATGGCATTTGAGCCAGGCCCTGGGTGATGGGGCGATATCACCTGGTGAGGGTAGGCATGGGTGCAGCTGTGTCCCAGGAAGATAATGATGCAACGGACATGCAGAAGGGAGAAAGCACCCCCACACTCGACATAGGCATGCATACAGGTCAGCTGTGCAACAAGGCAAGTTCCCAGAGCAGAAGACAGAAATAAGACACAACCACTTCCCTGGGATATTGTCCGAGGGCCCATGCATACGGTGGAGGGGTAAGCCAGCGGCCTCTAAACTTCCAGAGCTGAGATCCTTTAACCTGACTGAACATCAACATGAATAATGGAAGTCAAGGCCAACCTGTGAAAAGATTTGACTGGTGTGGGGTGAAGAGCTTGAATAAGATGGGAAAGTGGTGGGAAGACAGTGAAGGTGTGAGGTCTGCAAGATAACGACCAAACTGGCACTAAGGAGATCAGGCAGTGATGTGCAGGGGTGATGGTGAAGGGAAGAGCCTTAATTCAGGTGCATCATGGGAGACTGACAGCGCGCCACTGGCATTCTGGAAGTGAGGCTGATGCTGGGCAGTGGCAGTGGAGATAAATGTGATGGAGCAGAGAGAAGACTCAGAGTCCATTGGCTCCATTAATGGAATTAGGGAAATCAGGAGAAGGTGCAAGTTTAGTTAGAAATCTGAGTTTCCTTAAGGTATGTTGAATGTGAGATCACTGGACCAATTTCCCACCCATTCTCTAACTTTCCGGCTCTATCTTCTCCCTGATAAGAGACTTCTGACTTCCCTCAACCAGACACGCCTGCTTTGTCATCATTATAACCACTGCATTGGAGACCTGGTTCCATCCAAGTATTTATTTTACTAAGTCCCTGTTGTGTCTCCTTTCCGTATTTAATCTTATCCTCTGCATAGATCGCTTCTGAGTATTATAGAAATAATTGAGGCCTTTCTTTGACGCCCTCTGTTATGGGTTGAACTATGTTTCTCAACCCTAAATTCGTATGTTAAAGACCTAACTCCCAGTGCCCAAGAATTTGACCTTATATGGAAATAGGGTTATTGCAGATAAAATTAGTTAAGATGAGATGAGGCTGTTAGGATGGGCTGGTGTTTTTATTAAAAGGGGAAATTTGGACACAGACACACACACACATACACACACACACACACACACACACACACACAGGGTAAGCACCATGTAAAAATGAAGGCTGATCTATAAGCCAAGGAACACCAAAAATTGCCAGGAGCACCAAAACTTGGAAAGAGGCATGGAACAGATTCTCTCTCACCACTTTCAGGAGGAACCAACCCTGCTGGCACTTTGATCTTGGACTTCTAGACTCCAGAACTGTGACACAATAACTTTCTGTTGTTAAAGCCATACAGTTTCTGGTACTTTGTTATGGCAGCCCTAGGGAGCATTAAATACACTCAGGAAAATTAGATATTGGTATGTTCTTAGAAATTATGGGATTCAAGAACTGGACTCTTCTCCAAAATACAATTTCAAATCCATGTGGAACAGATATTAAATTTAATTTATTTATATATTCATTTGTTCATTTATTTTGTAAACAAATAGAAATAGACTTTCTAGCACATTGTCTGGATCATATACTTCATAGAAGTCATTGCTTCCCCAGGAGAAAAGAATTTGGGGGTCTCCAAGAATCCCACCCAGTCCTGGGCTACATCAAAGCATTTAGAAAGACTGTCTTTCCCATTTAGTAGCTGTGCAAAATAGTCTCTGTACTTAGGCTGGTTTTTCTCTTCCTTTTGATTCTGCTTTTACATTTGGAAAATAATAATAACTCTTTATTGAGATGTCTTTGTAAACAACACTGGAAATTCTATCGAGGGTAAGAAAGATTGGAAAATTTGCAAAATAAACAGATTCAGCCTGCACCCAAAGAATGTTTACATACATTTAAGTCATATTTTTGTCCTTTGGGATTAATAATGATAAAATTGTGTTTAATGTAAATCTAAACAAAGTATAACACATACACAGTAATAGGAACCTTTCCTGAAATGTCTACTGCTTGCATTTATTTTTCTTTTTATACATTCAGATTCAGTTGACTACCCACAGAAAGAAAAAGCCATTGTATTTACAAAACAGATCATTACATATAATTACATTTACAAGCAAAACTACTTAAGGTCCCAAATGCCAGGTTCAGAGGCAGATTATCAGACATAAAGAGGACAGTTATCAGTGTGAATAGTGCTATTTACCAAGCAGCTGCACAAAAGGTGACAACAGTAAGTAGCAGGCAGACACCTCATACATTTATATTGCAGCCAATTATGTTTGAGATTAAAGGAATTAAAAAACAAGACTCTTCTCTAAACACATAGCTATGTTGCAAATAGACTTTGTAGATAATTAAAATAAGTTGGAATTCATTTTAAAAATTTCAATTGTTTTCCCTACTTGCCACCCAATGCTGACTTTCAAAAAACAGTTAATAAGCTATAAAATTTTGTCATATAATCTTTATTTATTATTCATGTAACTTAATTGTATCCATCCCTTAGGCATCCTTTAAGAGCTGCTACAGCCCCATGAAGCCTCTTCACCGATCCTAGTCACACTGATCTGCCTTTTCCTAACTCTCCCTGACACTTTCTGTCTACTCCACCCACTGAGACAGACTGTCCTCACGGGGCTTGCCCTCCTCCTTGGCTGCTTCATAGCTTCATCTCCTTTCTCTCCCTTTAGACCGTGAATTCCAGAACATCGGTGAACACTTCCTATGCTTCCATCCCATACCCAGCACAGAACTATACAGAGTTTGGATAAAAAGAATAAGGAAGGAAAGAAAGAAAACGGAGGAACAAAGGAAAAAAGAGAGAAGGGAGGGAAAAAGGGAGAAAGGAAAATAGGAAAAGGAGGCATGGGGATGAGGGAGGAAAGAACATATGGAAGATGGGAATTACCCGTCGCACAGAGTAACTTGAGTCCATTGGCCCACTTGCATGCAGCTCACCCCAGTCCTCTACAGAGTAGGAGAGGACTTGGGGAACATCCACTGACTGCTAGTTATCATTGGGAGAGAGAAAGCTTATGGTCTATGCACGTGGAGCTTAGTTCAAGGTGACTACTGTAATATCTTTGCTTCTGATAATACATACTTTGATTCTGTTGAAATCTCATTTGTCCTCTATGCTTTTAAATTGTATGTATCCAAACTACAGAGCATATTAACAATGTATAAGTTTGAATGTATATGACACTGAAGAATACTTCTATGTATTTTAATTTAATGAATTGTACAAATGTATCAGATTGTCAATAAATTTTCCTAGTCCATTTTCTCCTTGACAAATACCAACTTTGTTCAACATGCCATATTTAAGTAATTCAAGGAATGAAGATTACTAATTCCCCAAATACATAGTTATCTACAACGTGCTATAAAAAAGAATCAAATTCACAATGAAGACATAAAAATAATCTCTAATATAAAAAATATAGTCCAATTAAATCTTTAGTCACACATATAAATCAGATTTTTTTTCAAGTAAAATGACCTGCAGTTTTATTATGATTACAATTGCATATTTTTACCTGCAGAGATATATAATAGTGTGTGTGTCTAAAGTACATATTATAGTTTTGTAAATGAGTTACACATGCATCGTTTCGTTTGATTCTCACTAAAACTAAAGCAGACCTGACAGATCGTAATGATGTACACTGTATAAATTAGAACACTATGACAGTCATATTAAATGACTTACCCAGGTCACATAGAAGGAAGTAGAAAAAAGAGCAGAGTAGAGAGAAGAGGAGAGAGCAAACAAAAGCTAGAGGAAATTATATGTTACAAATTTCAACCTGAGCCTCGGCCTGTAATCCCAGCACTTGGGAGTCCAAGGCAGGAGGATCACTTGAGGCCAGGAGTTCAAGACCAACCTGTGCAACATTGCGAGACTCCATCTCTACAAAAAAAATTAAAAATTAGCTGAGCTTGGCGGTATGTGCCTGTAGTCTAGCTACTTGGGAGCCTGTAGCAGAAGAATCGCTTAAGCCCAGGATTTTGAGGCTGCAGTGAGCTAGGATCACATCACTGCATTCCAGCCTAGGTTACAGAGTGAGACCTGCCTCAAAAAAAAAAAAGTTTTATCCTCACTTTTATTATATTCTCAGTGACAATATACTCAAAAATTCTAGAAAGTTGCTATCTTGTAAATTGACCCCAAGGTTACAGTCTCAGGTCAAAAGGTAAGCTTCTTCCAGATGTAATTTATTACATCAAATTCTTTCATTAAAAGAGGTAAAGCATTTAAATGTACAAGTGCTCAACTTTTCAGAACTTGTATTTTCAGTTTATTTATCTAATGCTAGAAAGTTCAGTTACTTCTCTTAAAGCAAATAGGAGCTAGAAGAGCTATTGTTTAGCGTATTTACTTCGAAACCTACGAATGGACTTCCCATTGTTATTTTTACATTGTTTATTCATGCGATAGCTTTTCTAAGCTATTAAGGAAATGTTTGAATTTTGTGTAATAGTTTGATTTTTTTCTGATGTGTGTGTAGGCATGCATGTGTGTATGTGTGTATATGATATTTTTATATTGCTTATTTGGGCCAAGCAAATCTCATTTTCCACTATTTACAGTGCTCAAATTCATATATGATAACCATATAAGAACCCAATTTGCTTATACATGCAGTATTTTTATGCAAGCAAGAGAACAATTAAGTGCAGTTAGATCCATAGTTTAGAAGAGAGAAAAAAGAAAAAAGAAACGGATGAGACAGAAAGAGAAAAGAGGGGCTGGGGTAGAAGAGAGAGAGCGAGAGAGAGAAGGAAAGACTGATTTCCGTCTTACAGAAAAAGGAATCAGCCTGTTTTGCTTTTATAAAGCAGGTTGCACTCCATGGAGAAAGCTGGCTTTCTGGCATTATCATTGGCGTGTTACAAATTGTTATTGGCCACTGACCCAGAGCCATCTGCTATGCAAGATTAAACTATTCTGTGCTCACCTGTGTGAAATTTGGACTTCTTGCCTCTGTTAGGATGATCACAATGAGGATTTGGGAAATGTATTGTGCTACTGATTTCATGAAAATACCTACACAATAGAATTTTTTTCTATTTTATTCAATATTTTTAAAGCAGCATTTATTCCAAGATGTTTAAAGTTAGTGTTTCTATTTTTTTAAAGTGTGTAAATTTGAGGTCACATTATTGACATATTAACTTCCATGTGAGTTATATTTAACTCAGGCTAGTTTTGAGGCCAGGGCCTCATGAAGCATATGTAACTCACATGTCTCTTCACCTTGGGAGCTGGGTGAACTAATTTTCAAGTTGCATATAACTCATGCCCAACGCATGCCTACTTTCATAATAAAACACCTTGGCCCCAAGGAAAAAAATGGTTTTTTCTAGTGTGGCAGTCAATGTGTTAAAGTGATGTGTATCCTTTGACCTAATTGAGATTTCTAATTCTATTAAATTTTCTTAGAAAATTAAAATAATCATTGAATTTCTAAAATATTTTGAATTCTGACACCTTTTTTCTTAATAAGTACCCCTGAACACTGTATTTCCTCCTTATGTCAATCAAAATTGTTCTGATGAGGTAATCTAGAGCTGTATAGAACACATTATGAGTTACTCACTATGGCATGTGATTTTGCCCAACATTCCTTTTAGTATCTGTCCTTAGAGGTTAATCTTTCCTTTGTTTTGACTTTCTCCCTTTTCAAGTAGTAATTATTCTTACGGAAAACTGGTGCAATTGTCTGAGTCACATTACACATGGTGAATGGAAGCTATAATTTAGGACTAAGAAATACCTCTCTGTTCAAAAAGTAGAAATATGCTTCAAGTGGATATTTTAAAGGTTACCCAGGATTTCCCTATTTGGGGCTGGTGAATTTTTCCTGTTTCTTTTAAAATAGAAACTTTAAAAACTCATCATCTAAACCCAGGACATATTAGACATCTCAGCAAGACCTTGTTCCTGTTTCTGTTTGAACACCTCTTTGATGGTAAGCTCTCTATTATAAGATCACCTTTTCCATTAAATTATTAGAATCCAATTTATATTAAATTATGAGTCATATGAAGTTTGCCTAATGCAATCATCTTCCACCCCACCCATTGGTCCAAGGTCAAATATATGGAGATAATAAGTTAGGCATAATAGTTTTTTCCATATGTAAGATATTACATTTTCTCTAACCTTTTCCAGTGAAAACCTTCCCTGGATAAACTATTCACATTGTTCTTTCTGGGCTCTAACCATTATAGTTTATTTCCTCTATACATATGTGCTACAGTCTGAACGTTGGCATCTGCCCAAATTTATATGTTGAACTCTAATACCCAATGTGATAATATTAAGAGGTGGGACCTTTGCAGTGTGATTAAATCATAAGTACTTCATCTTCATGAATGGAATCAGCAACCTTATAAGAGAGGCATGAGCAAGCTACCTGGCCTTTTTGTAACGTGAGAACACAGTAACAAGGCACCATCTGTGAAGCAGAGACCCCTCACCACACATCAAATCTGCTGGATCCTTGATCTGGAAATTCCCAGTCTCCAGAACTGTAAGCAAAAGAGTTATGTTTATAAATTACCAAATCTAAGTTATTTCGTTATATCTAAACATCAAACAGACAAAGGCTATATTCCAGTTTATCAAATCCTTAATTTAGATGGCTCCTCTAAATGAATATATTATTCTAAAAATGAACTCATCAACTTAAGGTATCAGATACTATGCTTCAATCGCAATAGTATATCTGCATTAATTATGGTGTCACTGGGCTTATCATATTGACCACTAGTCAACTAACATCCACTTATTTTTCCAAGTGTTCTTTTGCCAAGATTGGTCTTTGACATTCTGAACTTGTACCATTGACATTTTTAATCCATAACAAGGCTTACGATTCCCCTAATAAAGTCTCCCTGTTCCTGGACCAAAATGTTAACTCATCAAGATCTTTTGAAATGTAAATTTATTATCTAGAGTATTCATTTTTATGATTCTGTCCTCACCTACTAGGTATATACCTTGCAGACGTGTGTACACATATGTACCCAAGGGGACATGTCAGGACTCACAGAGCAGCATTATTCACAATATAGTCAAACTGCAAACAAAAACCCAAAAGCCCAAGAATAGTAAAATGGATAAATATATTCTGCTATGTTCACAAAAACAAATATACCCAGTAATAAAACTGAATAACCTACAGCCCACACAACAAATTTGGATGATTCTATTCACATAAAGTTCACAATCATACTAAACAAAACCACAGTGTTTAGGAATGTGCACTTTAGTGATAGAATTATAGAGAAAAGCAAAAGAAATAAATACTACAAAAATATGGATGATGGGAAGTGGAGTTTCTTATATTTTTATTGATACATGTGTTTATCCTATAAAATTGTTTAAGCATTTATGTCATATCTCTTTCCCCCTATGTATGTTATAGTTCTCAATAAAAAGAGTAGGATTAAATGTACAAAATGAACTACCATGACTATTTCTTTGTAACCCATAAGCATTCTAGGTCAGAGGTAGTATGGGGGGTTGTTTCAGGTGCTATTTTATTTCAGCTTTAGTCCCTTTCTCTTCTCACTTAATGTCTGTTGTAGCTTGTGGTAGCCTTAGTAATAGGATGGCGTCTGTCATGATAGCAACATGGCCACAGAATAACAATGTGGAAAGAGAGAGGCAGAGAGACAGATACAGACAGAGAGAGACAAAGAGAGACAGACAGAGAGAGGGACTGACTCAGTACTATAAGAAAAGTAAGCCCTGGGCCACACTCAGTAGGGTCACATTCTTAAAGCTGAAAATTTGCCAGAAGAAAAATAAAATCACCAGGCAAGTAGGATGCTATTGGGCTGATCAACTTAAGCCAACCACTTCTTGAGCTTGAGTTGGATGAATTTCATCCAAATAATGTGATTACTACATATGTGGAAAAGAGTAAAATGAAAGGCAATTTGTATATATTCATATGCATACATATATACACACAATTATATAGTCAACATTATGAACAGATATACACCCAAGTGTAAAGCATAGCTTTCCACAGAGTAGGATTATAAATTTTTTCATTTTCATTTTTTAATTTATTTGTACTCTGTAACATTTCTATAACAGCCAAAAATCCTTTCTCTAGTTTCTGCATGAGGGCAATCTCTACTTATAAAACACTATTCAGGTCATACATGTATCTTACTGATCCTGATGTTGATCAGGGATTCCAATTCAGTCTCTGTTGGTCTTTCATAATTTGACCTTGATCCAGTTATCAACTTACATTTCTTCCTGAAGTTATCAGATCTCTCAGCCTATCTCACTAAATATGTCTGTCTCACTAAAATTGACCTTTGATGATCCAAGGCTGACACTGGTTTATTAAATATTTTGGCTCAACCTTTCTCATCTTACCCAGTTTCTCCTACCTGCAAATGAGAATGACAGCTGATCAGGGCAGTGATGTCCTTTGGAAAATCTAAGAAAGTTTGCAAAATACCTTGCTAAAATGAAACTAAACTCCAGTCTATGGAGTGATGACAGCAATCATCTAACAGAATAGGAAGACTAGCCCTCACTTTCTCACAAAGACTAAACAGCAATATTTGAACCAAGACCCCTTTATGAGAACTCCAAAAACCAGTCAGTAAGTTGCAGTGCCCTAGATACTGCAAAGCCAAGAACAGCGGCACTGAGATGGGAAAGAAAGTGTTTACATTTTACTCTTTCTCCTCCTCCCCCACGCTGTTACAGCTCACACAACTGGGAAAAAACTCCAACTTATGCCTTTTCTTTCAGGAGGGAAAGAGTAGAGAGGAAAGTGCATTCAGTGTTTTGGTTTTCAGGGGATACCCAAAACACTGGTTTCTCTTTTACATGATTTAGAGCACTAATGAAACCTACATACCTTAGACCCCTGCAGGTCACTAAGTAAGTACCAAAGAACCTGCAGCACCACAGGCAAACACCAGAGAGAGCAAGAGATCCTATGCTAAAAAAATTAATTAATTAAAAAAGCAAACCTCTCTGATTGAAAAATTACACACGTGCCCAAAAGAAGTGCATCCTCCTTAGAAAAGTTTGAGAGGCCCCCAGAAAGTCCTCTCCAGTATGAAACCAATCCATAAAGATTGGGAAAGGTGTCTATTGCTTGTTTTGCTTGTTGCAAATGCCCAAGTCTCAGCAAAAAAGTTACAGGCATACCAAAAAAGGGGAAACTTGGGCGAATCAAATGAACAAAATAAATCTCCAGAAACTGCCTCCTAAGCAACAGAGATCTATGAATTATGTGACATAGAATTCAGAATACCCAACTTAAAGAAGCTCAATGAGCGTATTGAGAACACAGACAGACAAATAAAAAAATCCAGAAAGCTATGAACAAAATAATAATATCAACAAAGAGAAACTATTAAAAAAAAGAATGACACAGAAGTTCTGGAGCTGAAGAATATAATAACTGAATTGAAAATTTCACTACAAAGGTTCAACAGCAGACTTGGCCAAGCAGAAGAAAAAAATCATTGAACTTGAAGACAGGTCATTTGTAATTATCTAATCAGAAGAGCAAAAAGAAAAAAGAGTGAACAAACTGAAGGAAGACTAAGACACTTATGGGACACCACTGAGTGAGCTAATATATTCATTACAGGAAACACAGGGAAGAACAGAAGAGAAAGGGATAAATAGATTATTTGAAGAAATAATGGTTGGAAACTTCCAAAATCAGAAGGAAAAAATGGACATCTAAATCCACAAAGCTAAACAGATTCCAACTAGATAAACCCAAAGTGACTCACACAGAGACATATTATAATCAAACTGTCAAAAGTCAAAGACAAAGAAAGAATCTTGAAACAGCAAGGAAAGGTGACCTGGCACATAGAAGGGAGCTCCCATAAGATCAGCAATGGATTTCTCAGTAAAAACCTTATATACCAGAAGAGAGTGGTATGATATATTCAAAGTGCTAAAAGAAAAAAAAAAAGCCAAGCAAAAACATTATATGCAGCAAAACTGTCCTTCAGAAATAAAGGAGAAATGAAAACTTTTCTATATAAAAGCTGAGGGAGTTCATTACTAGACCTGCTTTATGATAAATGCTAAGAAGTCTCTTCAAGTTGAAATGAAAGGCTGCTAGAAAGCAACATGAAAGCCTACAAAAATATAAAGCTCCCTGGTAAAGTCAAATATACAGATGGTCCTCAACTTAAGATGGGTATATGGCCCAATTATCCCATTGCAAGTTGAAAATATTGTATGTCAAAAATGTATGGCTATGAGCTTGGCTCACTGCTGCTGTCCAGCACCACACAAGGAGTATGATTTCTACTGAAGCCATATCACTTTCTCGCCTTTGTAAATTTGAAAAATTATAAGTTTAAGCACCGTAAGTCAGGGACTATCTGTATACACAAATACAGACCCCTTTAGTACTTTAATGGTGATATGTAAATCATTTAAATTTTCGTATAAAATTTAAAAGACCAAAGCATAAAACACTATAACTGTAAAACTATGTTAATTGATGAACAGCATATTATATATAATTTGTGACATCAATAACATAAAGTGAGGGAGATATAAAGAAGTAGAGGTTTTGTATGTGATTAAAGTTCATTTGTTTTCAACTTAAAATAGAAATGTTATAACTATAAAATGTTTTATGTCATCCCCATTGTAACTACAAAGAAAATACCTATAGAATATACATAAAAGAAAATAAGAAAAGAATCAAAGAATATCACTACAAAAAATTGGTGAAATGCAAAGGAAGGCAGCCAAAAAGAAAAAGGACAAAACAGCTACAGAAAAAAATTAACAAAATGACAAGTCCTTCCCTATCAGAAATTTTAAATGTAAGTAGATTAAAGTCCTAAATCAAAAGACAGAGAGTGTCTGAGTGGATTTTTAAAAATCTAAGTTCCAACTACATGCAGTGTAGAAAAACCACTTTGATACAAGGACTAAAGTACACTAAAAATGAAAGGATGAACATTTCAGACAAATGGTAAGTTAAAAACAGCAAGGTGGCCATACATATATGAGACAAAATAGACTTTAAGTCAAAAATTGTGACAAGAGACATAGAAGGACATTATATAATGGTAAAAGGGCCAATTTACCAAGACAATAAGACAATTATAAATATACGTGCACCCAACACAAGAACACCCAAATATATGAAGCAAACATTGACAGAATTGAAGGAAGAAATATGTATTAATACATTAATATCAGGATACACTAATACTTTACTTTTAATAATAAATAGAATAATACAGAAGATAAATAAGGAAAAAGAGGACTTGAAAAACAGTAAGGACCAACAGGACTGAATAGATATATCCCAAACACCCCACCCAACAACAGCTGAATAGTTTCTTCTCAGGCATACAGCAAACATCCTCAAGGATAAATAAGTTAAGCCACAATGCAAATAAACAAATTTAAAAATATTGAAATCATACCAAGTGTCTTCTATGACCACCATAGAATGAACATAGAAATCAATAGGAAGATAATTGGAAAATTCACAAATATGTAGAAATTAAACAATATACTCCTAAAAATGATTGGGTCAAAAAAAAGTCACCAGGGAAAGTAGAAAATACCTTGAGACAAATGAAAAGGAAAACACAACTACCAAAATTTATGAGATGCAGAAAAAGCTATACTAGAAGGAAAGTTTATAGTGCCTACGTTAAAAAGGAAGAAAGCTCTCAAATCAAAAACTTATCTTCATATCTCAAGGAACTAGAAAAGGAGGAACAAACTAATCCAAATGTAAAAAGAAAGAAAAAATACAAATTACAGAAGAAATAATTAAAATAGAGAATAGAAAAAAAATCAATGACACTAAGAGTTGGGTTTTTTGAACACATCAATAAATTTGACAAACATTTAGCTAGACTAAAGAAAAAAGACTCAAATAATACAAGTCAGAAATGAAAGAGGAGACAGTATAAGTGAAGCCACAGAAATAAAAAGGATTATATACTACTATGAACAGTTATATGCCAATAAATTGGATAATTTAGAAGAAATAAAAAACAAGTCTTAGAAACATATAAACCACCAAGAATGAGCCATTAAGAACTTAAAAACCTGAACTATAACTACTAAAGGAATTGATCTGGTAATCACAAACCTCCCAATAAAGAAAATCCTAAGACTAGATAGTGTTACTAAAGAATTCCACCAAAGATTTGCAGAAAAATTTACAGCAAGTCTTCTCAAACTCATCCAAAATATTGAAGAAGAAAGAACACTTACAAACTCATTTTATGAGGACAACATTACCCAGATATCAAAGCCAGACAAAGATACTACAATAAAAGAAAACTACAGGTCAATATCTCTGATGAATATTAATGCAACATTCTTTAAGAAAATACTATCATACAGAATTCAACAGCAGTTAAAAGCATCATACACCATGCCCAAGTGAGAGTAATTCCTGTGATGTAAGGATGGTTCAAAATACAAAAATAAATCAATGTAATACACCACATTATCAGAATGAAGGATAAAAATCCCATGATCATCTCAATTGATACAGAAAAAGCATTTGACAAAATTCAATGCCCTTTCACAATAAATACATTCAAAAAACTAGGAATAGAAGGAAATACTTTAGCATAATAAAGGTCATACATGAAAAACCCACAGCTAACATTATATGCTAGTGAAAAACTGAAAGCTTTTTCTTCAAGATCAGAACAAGGCAAAGGTACTTACTCACTCTTGCCACTTCTATTCAACATAATTCTTGAAGTCCTAACCAGAACAATTAAGCAAGAAAAATAAATAAAAGACATCTAAATTGTAAAGGAAGAAATAAAATTATCTCCGTCCACAGATGAGATAATCCTATATGTAGAAAATCCTAAGACTCCACAAAATACTGTTAGAACTAATAAATGAATTCAGTAAAGTTGCAGAATACAAAATCAACATACAAAAATCAGTTGCTGGCCGGGCGCTGTGGCTCACGCCTGTAATCCTAGCTCTTGGGAGGCCGAGGCGGGCGGATTGCTCGAGGTCAGGAGTTCAAAACCAGCCTGAGCAAGAGCGAGACCCCGTCTCTACTATAAAATAGAAAGAAATCAATTGGCCAACTGATATATATATAAAAATTAGCCGGGCATGGTGGCGCATGCCTGTAGTCCCAGCTACTCGGGAGGCTGAGGCAGAAGGATCACTCGAGCCCAGGAGTTTGAGGTTGCTGTGAGCTAGGCTGACGCCACGGCACTCACTCTAGCCTGGACAACAAAGCGAGACTCTGTCTCGAAAAAAAAAAAAAAAAAAAAAAAAAAATCAGTTGCTTTGCTGTGTACTAACACTGAAGAATATGAAAAACAAATTTTAATAATTTGTTTTACAATAGCATCCAAAACAAAATACAATACTTGGCAATAAACTTAACCAAAGAGGTAAAAGTCCTGTACACTAAAAACCACAAAACATTGCTGAAAGAAAATAAAAGAAGACACAAGTAAATAGAAAGATATCCTGTGATCATGGATTGGAAGACTTAATATTGTTAATATGTTCATATTACTCAAGGTGATACACAAATTCAACATAATCTCTACAAGAATCCCAACGGCATTTTTTGCAGAAATAGAAAAAGAAATTCTAAAATTCATATGGGATCTCAAAGGACCCCAGGTACCCAAAATAATCCTGAGGAAAAAGAATAAAGCTGGAGGCCTCATATTTTCTGATTTTAAAATATATTAAAACCTACTGTAATTAAAACAACATGGCACTGGCGTAAAAACAGACATAAAGATCAATGGAACAGAATAGAGAGCCCAGAAATAAACCCTTCCGTATATAGTCAAAAGAATGACATTTGATTCTTATCTTATGACACATACAAAAAACAACTCAAAATGGATTACAGACCTAAACACAGGATCTGAACTATAATATGCCTAGAAGAAAACATAGGGAGAAAGCTTCTCAACATTGATTTGGCAATGATTTTAGGTATGACACTAAAAGAACAGGCAGTGAAGGCAAAAATTGACAAACAGGACAACAAACTAAAAAGTTTCTGTGCAGCAAAGGAAATGGTTAAAAGACTGAAAAGGCAACCTAAGAATAGGAGAAAATACTGAAAATCATATATATGATAAGAGGTTAATATGAGGAATATATAAATAACTCTCACAACTCAGCAGCAAAAAATGAAATGGCCTGATTAAAAAATGGGCAACGGACTTTTTCCAAAGAACATATACTAATGGCCAACAGCCTGTGAAAAGATGCTTGACATCACTAATCACTGGGGAAATGCAAACCAAAACTACCATGACTATTACCTTACTCATTAGGATGGCCACTATCAAGAAAACAGAAAATAACAAGTATTTGGTGAGGATGTGGAGAAAGTGGAATCCTTGAGCACTGTTGGTGGGAATGTAAAATGGTGCAGCCACTATGGAAAACAGTACTAAGTTTCCTCAAAAAATTAAAATTACCACGTAAGCCAGCAATCCTACTTCTTTCTGGGTGTAGATCCAAAAGAACTGAACATAGGATCCTGAAGAGATGTCTGCGTGCCCATGTTCATTGCAGCATTATTCACAATAGCCAAGGTGAAAACAACCTAAATTTCTATCAGCAAATATACGTACGTGGCATATACATACAATGAAATATTATTCAGCCTTTAAATAAAGGAAATATAGTCATAGGCTACAACATAGATGAATCTTGAGGCCATTATGCTAAGTGAATAAAAGCCAGTTATGAAAAGTCAAATACTACATTATTCCACTTACAGGAGGTTCCTAGTGTAGTCAACTCACAGAACAGCAAATAGAATGTGCTCTCCAGGGGCTGGGAGGTGTAAGGGTATTAAGAGTCATTATCCAATTGGCACAGAGTTTCAGCTTTGCAACATAAAATATTCTAGCAATCTGTAGCACAACAGTGTACATATAATAGACACTTAAACATGGCTAAAATGGTAAATTTTGTTATATGCTTTTACCACAATAAAAATAAAAAATATAGTACCAAGTACAGTGAGTGCAAAAAAAATCAGGTAAACTCTACCACAAATTCTTAAAACATGGGAATTATAGAAATTAATTAGCCCTGATACCTAATTATATGGATGAGCAAACTGCAGCATTAATTTTATCTGGTTTTATCCTAAGGCTAAGTGGACAGGTAAGTCAGCAATGACTTACTTTTGTGAACTACTCTGGCTTCTCAAGTTTTAAAGTTTAAAAAATTATTTGTGATGTGTGTATACATTATATATATAATTTATTTTTTATGTGAATCCATATATCAGCTTATAGCTTCTAGGATGCTTCTTTATGAAGCTCAGGACTTCTGACCCACCCCAGTTCTCTGGCATCTCTGTAATGCCCCATCATGTCCCAAAGCTCACCGATGGCACTAGCAAAGCCCATTTGTAGTTTTTCAGTATTCTGGCATGAGATTGACTTGAACCTGACTTGAATTCACTTAAGAGAACTAGACAAATTTTTGTCTTAATTTCCTCACCTATCCAAACCTCTGAAATTTTTTTCCCACGTTTTCTGAGCTCCTTCTCCCTGATGAAGAGGATGGAGATCCAAATTAGGATGTATGGATCCACTTTCAAATCATCCTCAATTTTTATATCCTCGGCGCCCACCAGAGTTCACCACTGCCTTGCTGTTCTAGTTGTTCGTACTTTGCCTACCCATGTCACGGATGAAGCCTAGAAAAATGTTCCCATGTACTCATCATCTCAGAGGAGTAAGAAGCAGAACTGGAATTCCAACCAATGCTCGTCCACTTCAAGTTCTTATTGATCATACTACACTATATTGCCAATTCCTGCCTTAATGTCTTTTTTATACTCTATATTAGGATAATCTCATTTATCATCCTTACCTGAATGCCTGTGTATCTATAGCTTTAGCAAACTCCCTTCCTAAGAAACAATGCCTTAGATTCATTCCAGAAAACTGTGACTTGTTTCTACAAACTAAAAAATGCAAAAAGAGAGCGACAAAATGTCTAAAAATATTTTCTCAGTCTTCTGTCTACTAAGTGTCTTTATTTCTTAAACTAAATTTCTTTTGTCTTCCTCTTGCATATAGTTTAAATCTCTGAAATAAATGTAAAGTTAATAGCTCTCTGTTCCAAATAATAAAGATAAAAGGCATATTAATAGGCTTTTTAAAAGAAGATTTGGGAACTCATGAAATGATGTTAACCCAGGGATCCCCAACTTCATACTACTGAGCTACTTATAATCAAGAATCTAAATTAGAAAGAAAATGAGTATGCCTAAATAAGCCTTTATCATTCTTAAAGGAATTATTTAATCTTTCAAATGTGTTCATTAAAGGCATACAGTACCACATGCTAGAGGTTTTAACCTTCCAGTTTTATTTTTAAAACGCTAACTAATTCTAGTGATAAAAATGAAATTAAAAATGCTTTCAACATTTCAGTTGTAGAAAAAAAGCATATTCAAATGCCAATTTTTATACATATTTCAATTCAGCTTATGAGAATTCGAACATCAAGCTCACTGTTATCTACACCTGCAAGCATATTTTAACTAAAAACGCCCAGAATGATTTTTATGAGGAATTAGCTGACTTACTTCACTTTCATTACTTAACAGTAATTATGTCTATCGTGATAATTATTTATGCATAAGTAATAAGCATCAAAAACTTAAAAACTAAATATAAGATTTTATTTAAAGGTAGTAAGCGTTATACTTTCTTTTTTTCCTAAAATTCAATAAATCCATAACTTATTGTTATATGTCCAGTTCTTTCTGGTATTATAATTATTTGCCAAAAGTCAGTTACCACATAAATTATGCTAAGCATGATCTTCAGGGTTCATTGCTCCTAGGGATCAAGGTTCAGCAAACATTCTCCACAAAGGGCCAGAGAGGAAATATATTAGGTTTTGGGGGCCATAGATCTTCAGTTGGTCACACATCCCTTATTTGGTTTTGGATTTTTTCCATTCTTTAAAAGTGCAAACCTCATGTTTAGCTTACAGGCTGCACACAAGCAGGCCAAAGCTGGAACTGGCCCATGGTAGCAGTTTGTTGCCCCTGGCTGTAGATGGTTTTCTCTATGGCACTTGTTCAAGCAGCAATTTTTCTTCTCTCTTAGAAAGTGATAAGAGCACAGAGTAAAAAAATCAGAATTTATGCAAGTGCATATCTAGCATAAGCTAGCAGCATAACTGTGACTACATTAGTCAGTCTCTCCTGGTTTTCTGTGCCTTATCTGTAAAATGAGCAGATAACTTTTATGGATGGGAGGAGACAGGGAGTCAGAAGGATGAATGCAGTGGGGTCTGGGATGGTGGGAAAGAGTTGAGACACAATAAAAAGTGAGACAGGGGCTCCCTTTGGTCAGAACTTAGGAGCTGTGGAAACTAGAATCTGCAAAGGCCATTCTTCAGGCCTCCAAGGCAGCTTTCTTTTGGTCTTCTGCAGTGCTTATGTCCATTCACACAACACCTGCCAAATCTGGACACTTACATGGAAAGGAAGAAGAAAGTAGGAAGCAGAGAGCAGGGAGAGTCAGGCATTTAGACAGAGTGGTGCAACACTGAGAGTTCAGTGCAAAGACGTGCGTGCACTAAGCTATCAAAAGAGGACATCTGGGGGCGGGGGTGCTTGGGAAGATGGTCTAGATTGGATTCAAGCTGAGCAAAGAGGAAGCCCATTCCCAGCACACAGGAGACCAAAAAAAAGTCAACGTGTTAAGAAATGCCAAGTCCTTTGTGGAGAACCACAAGCAACTCAGGAGAGGGAGAGAGGAGGCTGCAGGGGGCCAGGAATCATCTGGAAGACAATGTCTACCACAGGGAGGAGCAGGCCCTCTCCTGTGGGTAACAGGAAATCACTCACGTCTTTTAAGCAAGAGGTCTCATGGCTAAATCTGCATTTAAGATAAATCACTCTAGCAACCGTAAGAGTATATGAGAGGAGCACAGAACGGAGCAGGGAGATGAATGAAGGCCCAGCCCTTAACCCCAGCAGGGGATGAGGAAAATTGGATAGAGGGCAACCATTAAAGGCCAGAATGGAGAAGAATAATCTCAGCAACATTTATAAGATAAATTGTAAAGACTGGATGACTGATGGGAAGTGGAATGTGGGTTGGGGGAGGGGAAGGAAAGAGCAGAATGAGGAAAATATGGGCAGGAAACAAAGCAACAAAGAGGAATAACAGCAGGCTTGAAGAGAGCCATAGAGATTAAGACCCCAATGTGGACGTAAGAAGTCACACACGGTATGGGAAGTCCAAGTGAGGTGCTGTACAAGCAGACACAGGTCCGGGCTGGAAATACAGACCTCAGGCGCCTATTAGTAGAGAGTAGAGGAGAAACCTGGGGCCATAAAGTAGAAAAGGCCAAAGAGAAAGCATGAAGGGGCCCCTTAGGGAGGGAAAGGGAAGCCAAGCCAGGGAGTGAGTCAGAGAAGTCGGATTGCAAAGGGCTGAGGAATGGACTTTAAGGGAGTGGACAGAGTGAATGAGGACGGCTCTGTCGTAGCTTCTTTCATGTCCACAGAAATAAGCACATTGCAGAAATTATAAAGGCCATGTCATTTAAAATCATTATTTTTAAAACATAATTATATACAGAGTAGTGTAATCCTGTGTACGCTATAAAAGAAATCAATCAATTTGATCCAGCCAAAGTTTATTCAAAAATACCAACATTTTATCTATGCATACTTTTAGTTACAGTTAGATACTGTAAATCTTTTAAGTTAGTGTAAATCCAAACTTCGTTAGAATATATGGCCTGGTTTATTATCAAGTCTTCCTAGTTATTGCAACAATATAAAAATAACCAAGTTAAGGAAATCAGTGCGGATTCCAGCGTTAAGTAGAAAAGAGAAGCAATTCTAACTACAGGAAGGGGGCTGAATGTGAACTTTTGAAAGACCATGGCACTGTGGCTCTCGCACGAAGTGCTTGTGGAAATGACATGAGGGGATGTGTCCCAGCCCCAGACTCTGACTCTGCAGGCCTGGGGCAGGTTGGGGAAAGCCACTTATTAGGCACCTCCAGGGAACTTAGAGTTGGCAGCTGAGGAACACACCCTAGTCCTTAGTGGTGTACAATTTCCTTTTCCAAGTCAAGTTATTGTGTGCTTGAATGAAGACTCATTTTCAGAAAATGTCATGACAGAACTGTTAATAAATTTTTATCATTTTAATTTTGTGAAAATTATTGTCTCCCATATTACCTTGAAAAAAGCCCATGCTTAAAAGAGGCAAGTTGAGTAAAAATACTTGATTTCAATGAACCCAACAATTCACTCCAGTCTAAGAGCATTGACTAAATCCTTACTGAGTGCCACCCCAGGGCAGACTATCAGGAGATGAAGATGAAATAGATTTCAAGAGGTAAACACACAAGGTTTTAATCACCCCCACAGACTGCAGCCCCAGAAGAGCACGTAATTTTGCCCGGGGGTGTCTATGAGAGGAGAAGGAAAGAGGGAATGTGGAATGAATGGGGCTGCCCCACATCCTAGGCAGGGCAGTTGTAAGGATCAAATGAGATACTAAATGGAAAAGCAATTTATGGATAAGGCGTTGCCATGAGCTTTTCAGTTTCCAAGGGTGAAGACATTGCACTTGCCACGACTGCTTCCCCACCTCAAAGCACTTCAGGTGAAAAGCGTCTGCTTTGACTGCTTGGCTTTTCTATTTTAAGCCCATGTGGTTAAACTGTAATGCATTTTTAATCTCCACAAGTTTATCTTGTTTTGTTTTGTTTTGAGACAGAGTCTCGCTTTGTTGCCCAGGCTAGAGTGAGTGCCGTGGCATCAGCCTAGCTCACAGCAACCTCAAACTCCTGGGCTCAAGCGATCCTCCTGCCTCAGCCTCCTGAGTAGCTGGGACTACAGGCATGCGCCACCATGCCCGGCTAATTTTTTCTCTATATATTAGTTGGCCAATTAATTTCTTTCTATTTATAGTAGAGACGGGAGTCTCACTCTTGCTCAGACTGGTTTCGAACTCCTGACCTCGAGCAATCCTCCCGCCTCGGCCTCCCAGAGTGCTGGGATTACAGGCGTGAGCCACAGTGCCCAGCCTTTCTTGTTTTCTTGACATGCTCATACTTTGCTCTCTGGGATTCTTATTCCTGGTGTTATCCCTAGTACAGAACAGAATCTAGAAAGGTTGGAGGGCAGGGAACCACACAGGAAAGGAGTGGGGAGGAAGGAGAGCTGCTTTACACCCATGGCAGGTTTCACTGGCCAGCCCTGCTCTAAGGAGGAAGTAATTAAATCACTCTAGCTCCCCACACATCCAACACTCCAGTCTGGTAGAAACAGCAAGACCCAGTAACCTTGCCAATATCTAGCTGTGTGATCTCAAAAAAATGTACCGAAGACCTTTGGGCCTCATTACCTTCATTTGCAGTACTGGGAGTTTCGGCAGAGCATTGTTACAGTTCCTTTCTACTCCAGCATTTTCTCATTCTATGAACATGTGTTATCATTGGCCTGGATTTGCCCTGGCGATAAGATCTGGAGAGGGCAGACACATTTTTGAGGTGCTCAGCTGAGCACAGGCTCAAATTTAAAGAAGCATCATTTTCAAATATCACAGTTCCAACGCCATATCTTTTCTCACTTATGCAAATGTTTTAACACATTTACGATCTGCAAGTTATGTACATACATATAGATACACATATATATAGGTATATATTTGGATCATATATGCATTCTCTGTGTGATTATGGTTTTACCCAACAGATTTTATTCTCTGATTTCTTAAGAAGGAGGAGATGTTTCTATTTTTATTTAATCTCCTCTAAGAACATTTATGTGCTGCAGTGGGCTTGTGTTCAGTATACATTCTCCTTTATCTGCAGGAGTAATGACAGACCCAAAGATCACAGTAAAGAGCTGGACAGCAGCAAATGGAGCTTGTATCTTCAAACATTCTCAGATTTGGTGGGGGGACTCCTTTAGAGTGCTAACTGTATGCGCAAAATATGTTAGCTATTTTAGGATGTACTGAATAAATGACTTCATTTTATTAAATCCCCCTTGCCAATTTTCATAATATACACATAAAGATAAACTCCACCATAGCATTATGCCCTCTAGATAAAATTTTATTGATTAAGCTGATTAAGCTTATTTTTTCTTCAGTAATTAAATATCACACTCTGGATGATTTTTATAGCAAGTAATACAGTCCCTGTGACTGTACTTACATACTAATGCTGTCTGTACCGCAATGCCATATAGACTGGTTTCCAAAATGTCCATCAAATATAAACCTCATATGCTCACACAAGTTGATCACATGCAATAGGGGGCCATAGCTATTAATGTTAAGTACATGTCACATAAGAAACGAAAATAACTACAAACAGACCAATAGACATGTTTTAGACCAGGGATTCCCAACGTTTTTGACCAGGAACCGGTTTTGTGGAAGGCAGTTTTTCCACGGACTGGGAGGAGTCGCCAAGAGGACTTCGCCCCAGATCATCAGGCATTAGGTTCTCATGGGAGCATGCAACCTGGAACCCTGGAATGCGCAGTTTGTAGTGGGGTTCAAGCTCCGCAGCTGATCTGACCGGGGGCGGGGTTCAGACGGTGATGCGAGTGATGGGGAGCAGTTGTGGGTGCAGGAGGGGCTTCCTTCCCTCGCTGCTTGTCTCCTGCTGTGTGGCCGGTTCCTGGCAGGCCGGAGTGGTGCCCGTCTGTGGCCAAGGGGTTGAGAACGGCAGTTTTAGACCACCCTTAATCCACAGAGGACAAATTACCTCCAAAGCTTTTAAAAAAGCAAGAGCAAAATTTAATGTGTTCTGGCAGCTATGCAATAATCCCGTAAGTGGGAATTACGGGGTTATTGATGGTCCAAATGGGTCTGTGGTTGGCCACTCCTCGGTCACGTGCTTTAGTTTCAGGATCTCATTGATGACTTTGAGATCCCTTGTTCTTCCTCTTGACTTTAAGTGAAAAGCACTAGGAGATGCACGGATGGACTGCAGGAGCTCAAAAATACCCCCAAGAACATATGGCAAATGTATGTCAGTGCTTTAACCTACATCCCAACACAGACTCCAAAGATTTCATGAGATTCTCAAAGAAAGCCCCTGCTCAAAAGAGGTTAAGGGCTTCCCCAGAGCGTCTGCTCCTGGGAGGCTCAGGCTGGCTCTCGGTTCATTCCCTCCTCCGGCCAGCTCGGAGCAGCTAAGTTTTACTCGGCCCTGCTCAGCAAAAGAAAGTCCTCCTCCTCTGATGGCTAAATTATTCTTCCAGGTGGCAAAGGATTTGAATGTATTGCTCACTACCCTCAAACAGAGATCTGAGCCACAAGTAAGTAGCTACCGCTTTTCTGTAAATGACAGAAATGCTAAGAGAACTTGATGAAAATCATCTCCATTTCCTGTTGGAGGCGTACAAGGTACCACTTACGCCGAGCACTCCCCCGACCTTGCTGGCTTTACACAGCCAGGGAAGACAGGCAGCGGGGGAAGAGCCCTGGCATTGTGCCCGGCAGGCACCGCCGCCCACCCACTTTGCCCCTCACTTGGTCGCCGGCCTCTGAGACAATGGAGCTGACCCTGCCCAGGGAGGTCGCGGTGAGGGGTCAGTAGGATCAGTGGAAGAGGCAACAGCTGGGGAGCCCTCCTTCACCCCTACACCTTTGTTCCAGTCTGTCTTTTCCACCCCCAAAGAGGAAGCACATCCCCCCGCCGGCCCTGGGAGCGGTTGTGTAGGTGACCGCGCCGCTTCTCCCATCTCCCTTAGCAACGAGAGGCTTCCAGGTCCCTCTAAATTGCCAGTTTCCTCCTGGGTTGGGTCCAGACTTCGGGAGGTTTCTGTTCTAAACCTCCGTTCGTCCACACATCCTAAGGGTTAGGGAGTCCCCGGTGTTCCTTTCCCAGAAAGGGACCGACAAGCCTCTCCACGCCCCCAGGCGTGTCCAGCCTTCACCATGCTGGAACTCCAGTCGGAGACCCAACCGTGCAGGTCCTAACACCCAGCACTCTCTCGGGTCGCCAGCCCCGCCGAGCAGGGGAGCGTCTGCGGCCCGCCACCCTCCGGACCGCGAGGCGAGCTCGCCGGCCAAGTTCCCCGCGCCGGGGACCGCGCGCACGGCGCCCCGCCGCCGCCCCTACCTGCTGGAGAAGGGTCCACGGAGCCGGGCCCGGCGGCGCGGCGACGGCCCGCACTCGGCTTGGGGACCGGCCCCGCGCGGTGGCTGAGACGGATGCGGCGGTCCCCCTGCGCCCGGGGCTGCTGATGCGCGCAGGGCGGACGGCTGGAGACTGGCGACCGCGGCTCGGCCACCCGGTCGCTGCAGCTCGCTCTGCCCGCCTCTCCCGCCCGCAGCCGCGGCGTCGGCAGCGACACTGTCCCCGCCCGCCCCGCCTCTCCCCTCCCCGCGCGCCCCCCGCGCGCTGCCCGCGGTCGCGCGGGTCGTCGGGCTTGACTCCAGCTCCCAGGGCGCCTCGCCCAGCTGCCTCCCTTGGCTCTGCGTTTTACTTTCCTGCCTCGCCCGGGACGCTAAACCCGCCTCTCTTTTTATTTGTGCCTGGGTGGCCTCCCAGATCTCCTGCGCCCTCCTTTTCTCGCTCCCTCGCGTGTTCTCGGAGACCGCGCCTCTCCGGCTCTCGCTCTAGGGTCCTCTCCGGGTTCTCCCGCCTCTCGCTCTGCTGCGAGTAAGAAAGGAGTTCACTCCTCAAACTTTTCGCCCGACTCCTGCAAGAACCCAGGGAGCAAGGAGGGGAGAGGGTGCCCAGAAGTTGTGAGCGGGAGCTGGGGATTCCCCTCGGGCAGTCGGAACAGAACAAAGGCCATCTCGGGGACTGGGACAGTGGCCACCAGATAAAACGAGTGACACTTTTTAAAGCTACTGAGTCCACGCAGTTCTTCCCCTTCTCTGGGATTCTAGAGCCTTCTGCAGTCAGCTCCAAGATGTGAACTTCAGCATGGGACAAGAGAACATCTGCTAGGCCAAGCCTTTCTCCGGGGAACTGCTCTCTGTCACATTTTCAAAGAATTGTAATGCATTCACTGTGACAAATAGAAGGCTTCCCTCCTTTCCCAGTTTTGTTGTTGGCTGCGTAAACATATTTCACTGTCCACATTTTGCCATGAGGGCTATTGGCTATGTTAATTCTGGTGTTAATGTGATGTATATAGTCTTGCTTGCCTTACCTGGGGATACGTTCTGAGAAATGCAGGGTTAAGCGATTTCCTCCTTGTGCTAACCAGAGTCACACAAACCCAGATGATGTAGCCTACTACACACCTAAGCCATATTGCTCCTGGGCTACAAACCTGTACAGCATGTTACGGTACTAGATACTGTAAGCAATTGTAATACAGTGTATTTGTGTACCTCAACATATCTAAACATAGAAAAGGTACAGTAAAAATATGGTATTATAATCTTATGAGACCACCTTTGTATGTGCAGTAAGTTGTAGACCCAATCAACGTTATGTGGTGCATGACTGTATATATGAATATATATATATATAATGTGATGTTTATATATATATAAAATCAGTTTATAGGTGTGTGTATATATATACACATATATGAAAGGAGAGGGTATTGATCATAGTACACATCAATAATTGTTTATTCAAATGAGTTTATAGCTTTATTAATCATTGGATATATTTGGATAAATTATATGGTACACAGGTATATGAAAAGAAGAGAATCCATAGTTTTCTGCATGGAATATAAATTTCATACTTGGTGTTATAACACTGCATTTTCAGGCATAAGAATAATGACTGGAGATACTGCTTTATAATTGCTGTTTGTGTTTCATGTTTTAAGTGATTTGAAATATGTTCTCTGACTTTAACAATAGGACCAATTAAACTGATTAATTTACCTTATCATATGAGACTGTATGGAGATGTTCTCCATACACTGTGTGACAAGACTGGGGTCTCAAGTCAGAGTTAATTCTTAGAAAAATAATTTACAAAATCATAATAATAATGAAAGCTAAAATGTATGATTATGAATTCAAAGTAAAATAGATATTTCAACATCTAATTGTTGTTCGGGCATTGTATGTATTTAGCATAGAGAAATATAAATGCTGAGTCAGGAATATTACACAGTTCTATGTTTATTATATCGCATAATATTTGAAATCATTCTATTTCTCATTATACTGCAAAATTTCTATGGAGGTAGATGCTTGTACAAATTTAGCTTACCAAAAGTTAGCTCCAGGAACCAGCATTTAAAACTCTGCAGGCTTCAAGCAAAGGGTGCCTATTAAAATACTAATGTAACCAGCATGAGAGTTCCTGCTTTGTATTGCTAAAGTGCTTATATTTCTCCAATATAGGTTTAAATATTTGATATATGTTTATATAATATATCTAAGTTTCTGTATTAGTGGCTTATGTTAAGTATAATAGTATAAACTAAGACAAAAACACGTAAAGAGAAAATATAAATCATAAATGCAAATCATGTTTGTGTTCTAGCTAATCCTATCACAT
This sequence comes from Microcebus murinus, assembly GCF_040939455.1. NCBI lineage: Eukaryota > Metazoa > Chordata > Mammalia > Primates > Cheirogaleidae > Microcebus > Microcebus murinus. The sequence continues at coordinate 9,549,181 of NC_134116.1, forward strand.
CTTGCATCAGGTAGTGATTACAGTGGCCTTGAATACACAAATGACTTTGATAAGATATTTTTAAATTATTACCCTATTTAAGTATATGGGCTATGTATTATTAAGAATGTCAATATTGGTTGAGTTCCCAAAGGTAATTTTTCTCTTTACAGTGAGATATAAATGCTGGTTTGCCATCGGTGATCACTCTGTTTACATAAAGACATCCCACTCTAAATAATAATTGTTATGACCAGCACAGAAGCACATGTTATCCAGCTTTGGCAACTCTATGATGTACATTGTAGTAAGAGAGGATTACATTAAATAGAAAGCAAAAAACATGGCTACAATTACACTCTGAATTAAAGTTTTTGTCACTTTTCAGAACAGAAATTATTAATTTCATCTCATAAAAAAATGTTTATAGTGAATTCTTCATATTTTATTACACTTACAATCTATTCTGCATCTGTATATACCTTTCTAAATGAACTGGAAATGTAAACATGGAAATAAAGTAATTTTCTAATATTTAACAGTTATTTGGGAAACAGAGACATCGATTTCCCATAAAACACCACATCTAAATTAAAGTCACATACCTAAAAGTAAAGTCATGCTTTGCTTAATGATACAGTGTATCATTCTGAGAAATGTATATTGGGGTATTTAGCCCTTCTGTGAACACCAGAGAGTGTACTTAAACAAACCTAGGTGGCATAGCCTACTGCACATCTACACCATATGGTACAGCCTATTGCTCCTAGGCTACAAACCTGTGCAGTATGTTACTGTGCTGAATACTACAGGCAACTGTAAGACAATGGCGCTAAACATATCTAAACATAGAAAAAGCAAGATAAAAATATGGTATAAAAGATAAAAAATGATATGCCTTTACAGACAACTCACAATGAATGGAGCTTGCAGGAGTGGAAGTTGCCCTGGGTGAGTCAGTGAGTGAGTGGTGAGTGACTGTGAAGGTCTAGGACATTACTGTACACTACTGTAGACTTTATAAACACTGCACACATAGGCTACGCTAAATTTATTTTAAATTTTTTCTTCAGTAATAAATTAACCTTGGCTCACTGTAACATTTTTACTTTTTAAACTTTAAATTTCTTTAACTTTTTGACTCTTTTATAATAACCCTTAGTTGAAAACATATTGCACAAGTGTACGAAAATATTTTCTTTCTTTATATCCTTATTCTATAAGATTTTTTTATGTCGAAATTAATTTTTAAACTTTTCTATTAAAAGCTAAGACACAAGCACACACATTAGCCCAGGCCTGGACAGAGTCACGATTCTTAATATCACTGTCTTCTACCCCCATATTTTGTCCCAGTGGAAGGTCTCCAGGGGCCAAAACACATGGAGCTGTCATCTCCTATGACAACAATGCCTTCTTCTGGAATACCTCCTGAAGGGTCTGCCTCAGGATGTTTTATAGTTAACTTTTTTTTTAATAAGTAAAAGGAATATACTCTAAAATAATGATACAAAATATAGTATAGGAAATATATAAACCAGTAATGTAGTCATTTATTATCATTATCAAGTGTTATGTGTGGTACATAATTGTATGTGCTATACTTTTACATTACTGACAAAGGAGCAGGTTTGTCTATACCAGCATCACCAAACACATAAGGAATGTGTTGTGCTATGACATTACAAAGGCTATGTGATGTTACTAGGCTATAGGAATGTTTCCATTATAATCTTATGTGACCACTGTCATATATGTGGTCTGTCATTGACCAAAACGTTATTATGCAGCACATGACTGTATTGGTATGAGCCTGAGAATTAGTAACAAGAATTTCATTTGTGTTATTGGAAAACACATCATTTTTAATTATTGCACAGTTCTACCTCCTGCTTCACTATTTGTATAGAAGTCTAGTTCCTCCAATTTCATTTTAAGTTCTTTAAAGACAGCCTAGATTTTATAGCTCTTTTTACAACATAGATCAAAAGCAGAGTTACAATTGAGGCTAAACAAGTACAAGTTAAATTCAGCACAATAAATACATTGGTATTTAGTGTGTTATTGCAGCTATGACTGAAACCCTGTATGAAAGTTGAATATTGTTTAAAAAGACTCAGTAGTAGGATTCACTATTCAAAGGACTTTCTGTTTCTAGAAAATTATGTAAAATTGTAAGATACCTAGCACACCTCTTCTCTTGGATGCACACCTCTTCTCTGTGATATGATTTCAAGGATTTTGACCTATATTGTACTTGCTCTTTCTCTTTATAGTTGAAGATCCTGGTGATTTTCTTCAGTAAAGAATATGCCATTTTTTGCACATGAAATAATTTTTTACTTTGTCTTCACTATATAAATTTTAAAAGCACATTTCCTATCACTTTTATATACATTTTTTAATTTTTTAAAAAAATAACCAACTAATTTCACAAGTATATTATTACCAAAATGGCAACCTCAGAGTAAATAGCCAGTGGGCTGGCAACCACAGGCAACCTCCAGGCGACATGAAAGCCTGAAGCATGTGTATTCATTTTCCTGCTGATTAGTATTTACGTTTTTTTTCTTTTTTGGCTATTACAGATAAAATACACTGCTCCAAATGTTTATATCATATTTCTGTTTGGACATATGCTTGCATATCTCTTGGATAAATATCCAGTAGTAGAATGGTTAGGTTAGATAATAGAACTATATTTAACAGTTTAAATAACTTCCAAACAGTTTTCCAAAGTGGTTGTACCATTTTACCTTCACACTAGCAGTATATGACAAATCTCATTTCTACATATCCTTGCCAGCACTTCGTATGTTAAACCTTTTTAATTTTAGGTATTTTAACAGGTATGTAGCAGTATCCCACAGTATCTTAATTTTGTTTTCCTCTTAACTAATGATGCTGATCATATTTTTGTATGCTCAATTGCCACCCATATATCTTCTTTCATGAAGTGTCTATTCAAATCTTTTTTTCCATTTTTTGCATTGGGTAGTTTGATTTTTTATTATTGAATTTTGAGAATTCTTTACATATTCTAAACATAGACCTTTAACCAGAAATGTACTTAACAAATATTTTCCCCAATGTGTTGCTTATTTTTTTTACCCTTTAACAGTGAATTTCAAATAATAGAAGTTCTTAATTTTGATGAAATTCAATTTATCAATTTCTTCTATTATGTACTATGCATTTGATGTCATGTCTCAGAAATCTTTACCTGATTCAAGGTTCCAAAGATTTTCTCCACTGTTTTCTTCTACATATTTTACAGTGTTAGGTATTACATTTATGTCTATGATCATTTAGAGTTAATTTTATATGTGCTATAAGGTAGAATGAATTTCCTTTTCTGTTTTTAGAAATAAGGGCATCCAATTGTCCTTGTATTGAGAAAGTTGTCCTTTTCCCATTAAATTTATTTGCAGCTTTTAAAAAACTCAATTGACCATATATGTGTGGATCTATTTTTGTACTTATTGATCTACTTACATAAATTTACACCAATAATATAATGTCTTGATTTATTGTAGTTTAGAATAAGTCTTAAAATCTGATAGTGTAAGTCCTCAGATACAGTTTTATTTTTCAAAATCACTTTTGTCTATTCTGTCTTTTGCATTTTTCATATAAATTTTAGAACTGCTTATAGATTCATCTGAAACCTGCTGAGTTTGGGATTGGGATTGCATTGAATTAATGTGTGAATAGGTGACATTTTAACAATCTTGAATGCCTCAATCTTTAAACAAGGCATACCTCTTCATTTATATATCTCTCAATTTATTCTGGTCTATGTTCATTTCTTTCAACAATTTTTTTTGGCTTTTAGTGTACAGGTTTTACATATGTTTTGTGATATTTGACCCTGAGTATTTTACGTTTTGATACTATTTTAAATAATATTTAAAGTTTCCATTTCTCAGCATTTCTCAACATGCATTACTAATATAAATTTTTCATATATATCTCACATCCTATACCCTCGCTAAATTCACTAATTCTAGTAGCTTTCTTGTAGACTCCATAGAATTTTTTACATAGATGATCATTTTCTCTGCAAATAAAGATAGCATATCTTTGTCTGCTTCGAGTAATTTTGTTTTCATAAAGAGTATATTGGGAGCTATTTTATCTCTTCATTTTCCTGTAATAAAATGTGTACAATCGAAATGACTCTTTAAATTTTTTATAAAGTTCACAGGTGAAAGTATCTGTGCCTGAAGTTTTCTTGGAGGCAATGTTTTTACAATAAGTTAAATTATTTTAACAGATATAAGGCTATTCATGAAATCCATCTAAAGTAAGAGAGCTTTTATAGTTCATGTCTTTCAAGGAATTTATCCATTTCATAAAAGCTGTCAAATGTATTGGCATAAAATGTTTCATGACAGTCCTTTTAATATCTTCAGAATATATAGTGAAGTTAGTGCTCTTATTCCCAATATTGGTAACTTGTGTCTTCATTGTTCCTCTGATTGGTTTTGGTAAAGCTTTATCAATTTTATTGATCTTCTCAAAGGACCAACTTCTGGTCCTATTGATTTTTCTGTTCTTCTTTTATTGTCTATATTACTCATTTACATTATAGCTATTATTTTTTATTTATTCAGTTTTTGGAGAGTTTAATTTTCTCTTATTTTTCTAATTTCTGATATTAAAAACTAAGAGCACAATTTGACATCTTTTTAAAATATATTAATATATGTATTAAGTGCTACAGATTTCCCAGTAGGTATTGCTTTAGTTGCATCCCACAAATTTTGACATGTTTTTTCACTTTTGTTTTGTTCAACATTCTTTATGATTTTCCTTCTGATTTATTGTTTTGACCTGTGGGTTATATAAATTTGTATTATTTGATTTCAAAATATTTGGAGATTACTGAGGTATCTTTATATAGTATTAATGTCTAATTTAATACCAGTGTGAGCAGAAAACATTCTACATAACTTGAATCATTTTAAATTTATTGAGTATTATTTCATTGTACAGATATGTTCTGTATTAGTAAGTATTCCCAGTGCACTTGAAGTAAATGGGCATTCTATTGTTTTTAGATAGAGTTTTTACAAATGTTAATTAGGCCAGTATGGTTGATAGAAGTATTAAAGTCCTCTATATCTCTATTATTAATATTTATCTATTCTGATTATTGAGGGAAGGGTATTGAAATCTTCAAATATAATCATAGAATTTTATATTTCTCCTTGTAGTGCTATTAGTTTTTACTTTTGTATTTAGAATTTCTATTTTCAGTACATTAAACATTTAGAATTGTTATATATTTCTAATGACTTGATCACTAAATCATTATGAAATGATCCTCTTCATCCCTAGTATTATTTCCTGATAAAAAATCAACTTTTGTTTCTCATATTGATATAGCCATTCAGCTTTTTTTTAATTAATGTTAGCACGTGTCTTAGGTCAGGCTGCTATAACACAATACTGGGTGGATTAAAAATCAAACATTTATCTCTTACAGTTCTGAAAGCTAGAAAGTCCAAGATCAAGGCACTGGCAGATTGGGTGTCTGGTGAGGGCACTCTTCTTGGTTTCCAGAGAGTCATCTTCTTTTAACCTCATGTGGCAGAGAGAAAGGGATCTCCTGCCTTTTCCTCTCTTTATAAGGGCATTAATCCCTGAACTACTCTAACCCTAATTGTCTCCCAAATGCTCCCATCTCCAGATACCATCACACTGGGAATGAGGGTTTTAACATATGATATTTGGGGGAGTAAACACAAACATTCAGTACATAATAGCATGATACCTTATTTTATCTTCTAACTTTTAAATGATTTAAATGCTTATATTTAAAGGGTGCTTCTTGTAAGAAGCATATAATTGAATCTTGCTTTTTTATTTAATCTTACAATGTCTGCCTTTTAATTAGGAATGTTCAGACCATTTATCTTCATCTTGTGTATACATAAAATATAAAAATTTTACAACAGTCTTCTTTCATATAGTCTATATGTGGGCCATAGTCACAGAGCACAGGAAGAGGGCTGTGGCATAAAGACTTACTACATCTCACTTACTCATCCAATTAGGAAGTATAAAGACAGTAATTTAGCTCAATGCAAACCTTTTTAGGGAAAATTCTATCTGTATAGTATGCCTCATTGTTACACAAATGGATCTTTATTAAAAAATATGCAAATCATAAGAAGCTAATTGATCTTCTCTATTTACTCACACCAGACCATTTGTATAACAATGTCAAAGCCACAGAGATGTCTCAATAATATCTTTAAGTCACAGTCACTACTGGGAGAGATAAGTATGACTGGTGGTTAATGCACAAATGCCAGAAAATTAATAGGAGTTGGCTAATTCTCAAACAGGAAACATTTGTTTATTTAGTTCAGTTAATTCCCTTGATATGGAAATGTCACCCCTTTCTCTGAAAAGTTAAGTCAGTCATTGGTTAGAGCCACAGTTCACTTCATGCTCTACAGTGGCAGACCCATTTTAACTATGTAAATCAAACACTTGGTAATATTAAATAGGTGCAAATATGTGCACTTAAACAAATATTCTATGCTTTGATTAAAATCAAATAATGCCTGTCATTAAGAGAAGTGCTTCAAGAAGAAAATTGCTAAGAATGTTAAGAATAAAGTGTTAAAAATTCAGTCTTTCTCCAATAAAGAAAATATTATTTAAACAATTGTTCTTGAAACATACTGTTACTTTATATTCATGTTTTTAATCTTAATACATATATACACTCAAGCTGTAACATTGAAGGTGTGCAGAATTGATTTGCTATTTACTTTAACTTTAATATTGATTAAGTATTTGTATAGCCAAATAAGACACATTTGGTTAAATTTACCTATACAAATGATGAAAACATACTGATGATTTAAGTTAAAATTTCCCCAGTTAAAAAGGCAGGCATAAGCCAAAGGCAAAGCATGAACTCAACAAATACAAAATACAGTTCTCACGAACAGAAGTGCTGGAAGAACAAACCAGTAATGCTCTTTGTCAGCACTATTTGTAAAGTACATGTTCAAAGCTCAAGGATTTATACAGCCACAAAGAAAGCATTCTAACCAAACTGTGGCAGTGTACTTACTTTGACTTAAGTGTTCAGAAAACATTCATTTTGCACCCAATCTAACAGTTTGCATATTTTCTTCAAAAGAAATAATAAAACACATTATTTATAACTACTCTAGTATAAAAATACTATTTTTAACAAAGACCATATATTAGCTATTCTATATATTTTAAATTAATAACTGTAACACCTATCCATATTAATCCTGCACAAGCAAATCCCCCATTGTTTTGCTTTTGTACATGAGTTGTGGGGACACAGCTACTCAGTGGAACTAAATTAATGTAAGCATATGTGTTATAAAATATAGAGATCTATGTCCTTGAAATCATTGTAGCTCTTAAATTTGAATGTCTATTATGCAATTATTGTTCTGCATGTTCAGTTCTGATTTGAAAAGGCAGTAGAACCACAGCATTCCTGATAGATTTGTATGTTATCTGTAGCACAGGGTTTCTAATGACTCTTTGCATCTTTAAAGTTGTAATGGAGCTTGAGTAAGTTATACAATATTTATATTTCAGAAGTACATAAACTTATACAATTTTGAGGTGAATACTGTAAAACTAAAATATTCAGAGCATTTATAAAAATCTTACAAATATTTAAAAGACTATTTCAAAACTTGTATCTTGTTGAGATGCTTTTCTTTAGGCAGTAGGAGAGCATGCTTTAAATTATGAAGAATTCAATTCCATATCTATTCCACAAAAAATTTCATATTTCATGAAAATACAGAATTATAGCTCCAAAAAGATTCATAAAGGTAAAGTGTTTTATTAATGAAGAGACTGAAGCTCACATAAGTCCAACGAATTGGCCAAAAATATATTGGTCTCATAAGAATCAAGAAAATTCATTATTCATTTTGTATCTTCCCATGGTACTTAGAAAATCATAAAAACTCAAAAGCAGGATTTCTGTACTTACTTCTTTTTTAAAAATTCTTAATCTCTGTACAAATTGAAAGTAAATAGAAAATATACTGAAAATTTTAAAATGACTCAAATCAGGTGGCCAATAAAATGAGTATAACTAGTATTATTCAATAAAAGACAATTGTTAGAGACAGCTGTTTATATGAAATATGGTTAGAGAAAGTGCTTAAACATTGAATTTTTAAAGTGTGTAGAACATTTACTATATAAGAGAGATACTATACAACAAGCAGTTACTAGAATCATAATCTACCGGGTTTCCATAGTTTGTGCGTTCGAAACAGTGCTGGATACAGAAGTTTCTTAAGCTCAGGCAGCTACTTAGTTCATGTACATTTGTTGAGGTGTGAGCAGTTTCAATTTTCCTTAGCATACCCATCTCATAACAATTATTATTAGAAGCATTAGCTGCCAAAATAAAAATAATATGGCATTAGCATCTAGTCCATACATGGGATTCTGATTCGTTTTCCATTGAATTCCTCTTTGTAACTATATGTTCAGTCTTTTCACTATTTACCATATTATGAAATTGTAATAGTTTCTTAGACAGAGAAACTCGAATACTGTTGGGAATAATGTTATCACTGCCTTGTCTGTGAGCATGCATTCTGAATCTTTTCATATGTACTGCTGTTAAGGAATCTAATGATGCAATTTAGCACAACATATCCATATTTAACTGCAAAAGTTATCCCTCAACTGTAGACACTGCATTCCATTTGTCCAGAAATGCTGGTAGTAGCTTTAATGTGCAGAATTTGTGATAATGCTAGTGGCTTCTCATTACAAAGATCTCTGCTCTCCTTGACTGCTCAATTTTTTTAGTTGTTTGTAGCTCTCTCTTCCACTCCAAAAACACATCTGAATATCAGTACCAACTACACCAGCAAACGTCAGCTCTTGTTCATAGTCTTGATGTGTTTAGGTTTTTTAAAAATAAATTTCCAAAAAATCTGATACTAGAGTAGTCCAGCTTACTGTATCTAGATTCAGGTAAGAAAATGAACTGGTATGTTGTCATTCACAATCATGAGGCAATGTCCCCAAATTTTCCACTGTATGTGGAACCCATCTACCAAAAGTGTACAACTTCTTTCCTCCAAAAAGGCTATGTAAACTTAATAGAAGTGGCATTGTTCTTCCAATTTCTGGTTTTGATCATGACATAGTTTTAATGTCAAATTGCCACAGGTCATCAAAATAAGTAAGATATACTTCATAAATAACATATAATTCAGTACTTTCAGAATCTTTCTTGCCACAATCTATAGTAGTCTCATGAATCAGAGAAGGCACAATCTCTTGAGCCATGGGACTGTTACAATCAACAACTTCAGAAGCATTCTGTGTTTCCAACTCATAAATATGATTTAAATGTCTGGGAATATTATATTTTGACTCTCACCTTTATTTTCCAAACCACAAAATAAATAGCCATTTTTACCTTTTAGAGAAAATCTGTATTTAAGCTAAATACGATGAGATAAACAAGAAAATGGAAAATTGGGGCTAGGTATTCCTTTTTTCCTTTTATAACCAACAACTTACTTATGACTCATATAACTTATTATTGTATCTTGTATCTTTCACTCTTCCCTCAAATACAAACATTCTGATACCATCACAAACAAATCTATAAGGAACGCAGCTTAGATGCCCTCTCTAACGGTTATTTGAAACAATTGACTAATAATAGCATTGTAGAGACATGCAGCTCTTCCATGACGACCCTTTTCCTCTTCTAATGATGACCATCAACTCCCAGGAGCACGTCCCAGTGTTCCTGCCAGACATGGAGAATTGGCCCCCAATAACTATTTTAATGTACTGGTGTACTAGTTTTGTGATGTTGTTTGGTTTAAACTGATTGATTTTCTTCTCATTATGGGCACTATTTTTTCGTTTCTTTTGGATGTCTGGTTATTTTTTATTGGATGCTAGACATTGTAATTTTCCTTTGTGGTTGTTGGATATTTTTGTATTCCTACACATCATTTTTGTATTCCTATACATCATCAAGTCACTTATAAGAATTTCTTTGAAAAACCACCAACTACCTATGGTGGTTTCAAAGATATTTAGGAACATGAGGAAAACTTATTCAAACATGAAGATTTCTAAATGGACGATAAGAAAAAAAATCCTTATATACCAAATGATGAAATGGATCAGTAAAAATAAATTATCTCAAGTGTATCTCATAGAAAAATACTCATAGCAAATTGTAAGAAGATTTTCAGTAATTATCTTATAAATATAATCAGGAGGCATTTCAAAATTTTGTTTAAAATTGTCACAAAATTAATAATTTTTAATAGTAGACAATACCCCTATATTTAGATAATTTTGAGTTTCTTAATAGGTCATTTCAAAGATAAGACTGTTCCGTATATGAACAAGAGATAAAAACACTTTTGAATTTCAGAACCCTAAGTTTCATGATTCATAAAGTTTCTATTTTCTATTACACTGTAAGAATTTACTTTAGTTTATTTCAGAAAAGTACTGGATCCTGAATTTATTGCCGGGTATGTGTTTTTTACCTTTTCAATTTCACTCTGATTTTAAGGCATTTACTTCTTTAATTTACCCAATAACGTACATTGGTTACTATGGATACAATGGATATACTAATGCCATTTGTATATGTCAAGCTTATTGACAAGTGAAATGTGATTTACAAAATTTTAGACACTATTTAGTGGTTATTGAGCCCACATATGTGGTGTGAAATCTATTTATAAATTAATAAGCTATTCATGTTTACAATTTTATAAGCAAAAGAATGATCTGGAAACACTTTTAGTTTTATTATATTCTTACTTTCTAGAGCATAATTTCTTTTCTTTTGATATAAATGTTTTCTCTTTAATTTATAATTGCTCTTTATCATTGTCCCCTCACTCACAGTAGTTTCCAGCATCAGTGTAGAGCAATAATCAGTAATCCCCAAACCCCCAAAGGAAAGAAGGGGACAATGTATTTCTTTTAAATTCTCCTATTTGAAGAACATAATTTAGCAATGCTACAAAATATAGTGTATAGTCACATAAAAACTATCTCAGCTACATCAAAGCATCTAAGACTGAGTAACTTTTCATTTTCTCAAACAAATGTCATATTGCTTTTCTAGTGTGAATGTCAAGCTTTACAACTATGACACACCAACGGTATAGCTATCACATGAGCTCTGAAGTTAGGGTATATCTCATAAAGCAGCATTGGCTCCTTTTCCTCCCCGGATCCTTGTTGTGCTCTACATACTACTCTCGTGGGTCTTACCGCCTTAGGCTTAGTCCCATCTAGGCTTTATGGCTGCATAGACTCTGATTCCAGTTTAATTACTCCCTCGGTTACCCCTATCCTTTCATATAAGCAGACTTTTTACACCCAAAACTAAAATGAATTCATTTCCCAAACCTAAGTCTCTGAGCCCTGTCTTCATTTGTAGTAAAACTTCCTCCCTAGATCAAGGCTGTCATGTTGAAACTGATTCTATCTCCAACTTTATTCTGTCTACTTAAGCTATAACTCTATGTTTCATTTCTTCTCTGGCATTGGCACTTTACTTGTGATTATATTGCTAATCTACACTAAACAGCATGGTGCTTTTCCATTTCTCATTATTGTTATCCACATGTTTTTACAAATGTGATTAGATGACCAGGATATGTGAGTATACAAGTCTATAACAACTCCAGCAATTCTTGAGAATGGTATATGTGTATTGACTTTATTATTGCAATAAACACTTTCAACCAGCTAAATCTGACATATTTAATGATTTATGTAGTTATTTTTATGCTTTATACCAATTATTCCAGAAAGATAAGTCATTCTTTCAGACTGCTGTAACTAATATTATTCTCTAATAGCCAAATCAATTTTATTTTTACACAATCCTACAGCATTTATAAATGGGTTCAAGAGAATATATTATTTATGATAGCTGCTATCTTATATTAAAAATTACCTCCTCTAGATGTTAAAAGGCAAAGTTTTAGATATTTACTCTTCAATATCTTGAGTTCTCCTGTCCCTAACATACCTCTATCATAATCTTAGAGTCTTAGATGACCATAGAAGCTTATCTGTAAGAATGTATCCAATATTTTCTCAAGTCCCCCAAACACATAATAGACAGGCATTTAAACTATTGTTCCTGGTCTCTGTAGTCATGTCAGGTATCCTAGAAACTGGAAGCAGAGAGGGTAGGAACCGCATGCTGGAAATGACAGCATAATTGCTATGTAGCATGGATGAGAAGCACAAGCACCACATAGAGGGGAGGTAATACTAAGGACGGGTTCTGAAACTGAGTACTGGTAGAGGTAGGGCTTGAAGAATGGGGTGGGTGGATCATTTCAGGAAGGCAGAAGAAAAAGGAAGAGGAAAAAAGAAGCCATAGGACTGTTTTGGTCAGTGTTCACCTTTTTGATTCTGCCTCTCCTTTTTTTATAGAGCCATGAAAATAGTTAAGCAGGTTCCCTGTCAGGGCTTAAGTATGATATAGTCTTCAGTAAGAATATCATTGTCCTTGGCTGGGTGTAGTGGCTCATACCTGTAATACTAGCACTCTGGGAGGCAGAGACGGGAGGATCATTTGAGGTCAGGAGTTCGAGACAAGACCAGCCTGAGCAAGAGTGATACCCTATCTCTACTAAAAATAGAAAAAAATAGCTGGTCAACTAATAATAGAAACAAAAAATCAGCGAGGCGTGTTGGTGCACACCTATAGTCCCAGCTACTCGGGAGGCTGAGGCAGGAGGATTGTTTGAACCCAGGAGTTCGAGGTTGCTGTGAGGGAGGCTGATGCCATGGCACTTAAGTGAAACTCTGTCTCAAAAAAATTAAAAATTTAAAAAATAGAAAGAATATCATCATCCTTCTAACAAAAAAATCTTACTTTCATATAGCTGAAATTTCTTAGTAACAAATTCTTTTTTTATAGAAGTAAAAAGAAAATATTTAAAAATAAAAATGTTTGATATCACATTGGTGATGCAAAAGAAAAAGAAAACATGTTTGAGAGATGTGGAGCTGACCTATGACAGAGAATGCATTTTTAATCAGTGTAAATGATGACGCAGCATCTTTCTTATTTGTTAGAAAGTCATGAGATACTCGTAAGTGGGGATGACGTGAAAGAATACCTTGAAAGGACATAAGAAAGATGAACAAAGAATGGAGATCCCCAAAGCCAGTTTTTATGACTCTATAATTTACCTGGTTTTTGTCAAGAGAATAGGGCACATAGACACTTCTCATAGAAGCACTTCATACCCACGTGCGTCTTTGGAGAACCATCTCCTGCCCGAGGACTAGGGCAGCAGAGGCTGGGTCACCAACAAGGTCAGGCCGCTCTTTATCGTGCCGTGCTTAAATCTTAAACGCAAATGCCAGTTTGCAACTAAGACTCTGGCTGTTTCAATATTGAAATCTTCATAATCAATCTATTTCCTTTGTTTCAAATCAATTGCCTAAATGCCATCACCTCTGGGCATTTAAAAAATTTCTTTGTACCAGAAATCGAATTTTTAACAATGACTTTTTGTCCTTTTAATAATATCAAGTACAATTGCTTTATGAGATTATTACTTAACTTATTTATTTATTTATTTATTTGTTTGTTTATTTATTTATTTATTTTTTGAGACAGAGTCTCACTTTGTTGCCCAGGCTAGAGTGAGTGCCATCAGCCTAGCTCACAGCAACCTCAGACTCCTGAGCTCAAGTGATCCTCCTGCCTCAGCCTCCCGAGTAGCTGAGACTACAGGCATGTGCCACCATGCCCAGCCAATTTTTTGTATATACATTGTTAGTTGGTCAATTAATTTCTTTCTATTTTTTGTAGTGACGGAGTCTCGCTCTGGCTGGTTTCGAACTACTGACCTCAAGCAATCCACCCGCCTCAGCCTCCCAGAGTGCTAGGATTGTAGGCGTGAGCCACCACGACCAGCCAGATTATGACTTAACATCTTTAGATTTAGTTCTATCATAGAATGTATTTTAAAATCTTTACAATGTGTATATTACACATACACTAATATATCATGTATATACAGGTATATAATATACATTTAATTCAAACAGAACTTGCTTATGAGCAGCATTCTGTGGCATCTATTTTTTTAAATTTATTTTTCTCCTCTTTTGGAAAGAATACAAGACTGCCAATAAGGAGGAATATAAAGTATGGTCATCCGTCATTACATAAGGGGGTTGGTTCCAAGACCCCCAAATCTACCAAAATCCATGCGTACCCAAATCTGTAAATTGGCCCTATAGAACCTGCATATATGAAAAGTATATGTGGGTTTCCTATTCCATAACTACAGTATTTTTGAGCCATGTTTTGTTGAAAAATTCTGCATATAAGTGGACCCTCACAGTTCAAACCCATGTCGATCAAGGGTCAGCTGTAAAGAGAGATGAATAAGTTTGAAATAAAGGCAAAAGACAAAGAAAAGAAGAATCTTAAGATGAGAGAAGTAATGGCACACAATAATGTGTCTTGTAGTTTCTATAATACAATAAATGATTAATAATTTAATGACCTTGAACAGTCACTAAATTTGGACCTCACGGTTGTTTCAGAGATTATAAACAGTAAAAGTGAATATGAACATTATCTATTTCAGAATTTGCATCTTTCACAAGACAAATGTGTACTCTTTTAAAGAAAAGAGTAATGGCATACATTTTTTCTGGCTATTTTGTTTTATAAAAAATATTTTCCCTGGGCACTTTATTTATAAATACACATAACCAGATTGCCTAAGTGACAGTGGTTCAAGAATGATTGTAACTAATTATACCCATCATGAACACTTGCATAGAAGATGTTAAGCACTTCAAGACAGAAGCAACAAAAATAATTAACATTTGTACATTACTGTATGGCCTAAACATAATTTCTATATAAAAGTTTGTATAATCTTAAAATTCTTGGAAAGCAATGATGTTATATTACTTTCATTTAATGTTTGAGGTTACCGAACAATTTACATAATTATGTGAGGAAAAGATTTAGGACTCAAATTCAGATTGCATGATTTCAAATATTATAATCTTTTCATTTATGTATCCTGACTTTGAGGAAACAAGTTATACTTTCATTCTGAATCTATCATTTATATTTTTAGTTTACGTTGAAAAGGTTTTCTTCTCAATTTTGATCACAGGTAAGTATGTCTTGGTGCGTTGGCAAGAATTTCATTAATACATAAAGTTTACTCAAGAAATTCTGAATATGAAAAGTAAGTTGAGTTTCTTGTATCACTAAGATGACTGAGAAGATTGTTTTCCATCCCTTAGTGTGCGTAGGAACCACTGGGTTTTGTTACTACAGACTCTGGTTCCGCAGAGTGGGACCTGCTGCTGCCATCAGTCCTTGCATTTTGCATCGTGCCAAGTTGATCTCTGGAGCTCCCCGACAGAAGGTTTGTGTAGTGCTTTTCCATTTATGGATTTTAGTATAAAGTAGCTCCTTTGAGAATTTCACAGCAACCTTGTTTAATGTGTAGGCTATGAATTGCTATTATTGATCTCATTTTATCAACAAAACTGAGTCTTTCAAAGAGGTCAGTGGGTGGTCAGAGCCATTCAGCTGGCTAGAAAGGCAATTATAAAGTCACAGTAATGGCTGTATTTCTGATTCTCAGCCCTTTTCACCATCTTATGGTGGCCTTGGGAAAAGTGCCGTGATACTTCTTCATGCACTCAGGACACTTGCACATCAGCAAACTCGAGAGTTCTCAAAGTGGTGCGGTCCTTACCCTGGAAAGCTCAGAAACTTCTCAGAGCCCTTGCTACACAGGTTCCAGTTTGTTCCCTTCCAAGACAAACCTGTAAAGTTCTGGTTCCTGGTTGTGCTCTCCCTAGCCCCCCAGGGGTGGACTAGAATCGTGCTAAATCGGTCCTGGCTCATTGCTCTGAACCCACATCATAGTCAAAGGCCTGAGCAGCTGCTCCTCACTCATCCTTGTGTTTCTCTCTGCTGTCAATCTTCATTTAGACTTTATTCGACCTCATCTCTTTCCTGGATGCCATTTAACCCCAATCTCAGTCCTTCCTTATCTCTTATCTAACGTTGATTTCAACCCACCCCCTGCCCCCCACACACACACCCGTCTCTCTATTAAAGCTATATGAGAGGAGGATTTCCTGTATGGTTAGAGAAGTGGTGGGAAATGTATACACTACTGTGTGATTTATTTTTTTCCTTGTAAGAAAAAAATGCAGTACATCAGGGTTTTTGTTTTTTAAATTTGTTCGTGGTTTATGTTAAGTTTTGCCACCTCTGTCATTTTCTTGGAAAGTTGCCTTCATCACGGTAGAAAGGGCACATTGCATTTGTCTGATCGCTTCTTCAGCGAGTACCGTGCCCCCGTGCCCTGGCATCTTTTGATGCTGAAACCCGGGATTCAGACATTACCATTGTTACAGTCGCCTACAGCATTCGGTACAATAAAATGCCGTGCAGGTTTGTAGCCTAGGAGCAATAGGCTGTGCCATCTTCCATCTGAGTACTCTCTATGATGTTCACACAGCAACGAAATTGCCCAAGGACACATTTCTCGGAACATATGCCCTTGGTTAAGTGATGCATGACTGTACTCCCAAGAAGGTGAGGCAGGCCACGTGGGGCCACACAGGGAAGCACCAGGGTGGGTCACTAGGTTGGGGAGTGTGGGGGCACAAGGAGAAAACATAGGAAGGGGCTTTACTGTGGTTTCTACCCAAAGGAGTGGATGAGGCAGGGTGAGCAGGTTTAGGATGGGCCAGTTTGAATAATTTCAGAGACTCCTGTGTTCAGAGCCCGTCATTAGCTCTCTGGTATCTGGTCCTGAGATGATTAGGGCAGAGGAATGGTGGCCTGGAGTGCAAGGACCCAGGCACAGAGGGGCTGGGTGAGGGCTCTCAGTCGGTCGGCTTGCAGGTGAGGTGCTCTCGGGCTGTCTTTTACTGTCTCTAGGATTGCTTAGCCTTGAGAGGGGCAGTCTCTCCCAGGTGAACACGCTGCAAAGATGTCAAAGAATTGAAAATTTAGAAAATAAAAAGGCATAATTAATATAAGAGATAATAGATTAAATATTTTATGTAAAATGTCCTATTTTTATTGTATATAACCTCAATAAAAGATATTTAAAATTATGCTTATAATGCATTTCCACAAGTAGTTTCTCCCTCAATTAATGCAAATTCCTAAAATGAATGAAGGTAAAGACTTGTAATCCTCACTTTACAGAAGAAAGAAATATAATCTGTTTTTCTTTAAAACGTAATTCCTCTCATGCAACAATACATTCCAAATAGGTTAAACATTTAACAGTCAAAATTAAATAATAACATAACTGGGATAAAATATACCATAAGTTTTTATGTAATATTGGATTGAAAGACTTCTTTTTTTTTTTCTTTTGAGACAGAGTCTCACTTTGTTGCCCAGGCTAGAGTGAGTGCCATGGTGTCAGCCTAGCTCACAGCAACCTCAAACTCCTGGGCTCACGCGATCCTCCTGCCTCAGCCTCCCGAGTAGCTGGGACTACAGGCACGCGCCACCATGCCCGGCTAATTTTTTGTATATATATTTTTAGTTGGTCAATTAATTTCTTTCTATTTTTAGTAGAGATGGGGTCTCGCTCAGGCTGGTTTCGAACTCTTGACCTCGAGCAATCCACCCGCCTTGGCCTCCCAGAGTGCTAGGATTACAGGCGTGAGCTACCACGCCGCCCGGCCTGAAAGACTTCTTTAAATAATCAGTTATCTATTGATGTGTAACAAATTGCTCTAAAAGTTAGCAGGATAAGACAGTGAATATGCATTTTCTTGGTTTCTGTAGGTGAGGAACTTGGAGTGGTTCTCACTCCTTCCTCGGCTGCCTTAGAGGCTGCCACACCTCAAAGGCAGAAAGCACAAAGGAAAAGAAGATTCTTCAAATACCACTTAAAACCGGTATGCACCTGTAGGTTTGAAAACTGTAGTATGGCACATGATGGAGTGAAAAAATAGAACAGCTGACAAAGAGTTTGTTAGTGGTCTAAATATGCAAGCGGCTTTTAAAATTAATAAGAAAAATAATTTAAAAGAAGAGCTTCTAGGAGACCAAGGGACAATTCAGAAAAAAAGAAATTTATTTTTCCACTAAACATTCAAACATACCAGCAATTAAATAAAGAAATGCCAATTAGAAAGTAAGATTATATTTTCAGACATCAGATAGGTAAAAATTAAAAGGCATTATAGCATCCAGAGAAGGCGAGGGCCTTCACAAACACTGCTAATGGGAGTGCAAATAGGTACAGCTTTTCTAGAAGCAAGTTGCCAAAAAGAATGATAAGCTTAACAATACTTTATATAGAATTTTTCATTCTAGATGTCTAGAATAAGAAGACATAAAATATAGTTACAGATTTAGTCGTGAAGAAATTTATCACAGAATTATTTATATTGGAAAAAACAAAGCGGACAGGACACATTTAAAATATCTAAAATGAGAGGCATTTTGGTATATCCGTGTGGGAAAATGACACACCCTCCACCTCTCACCCCATGGTAACTAAATAAGAGGTGAAAGTGGAAAGATTCTCTCATAAGTCAGAGAGTATTAAAAAGGGGGGGGGAGGGTTGGAACTCAGCTCAAGAACAGACACTACTGAAAGCTGAACTGTTTTCTAAAAGTAAAAGTGAATAATTCACTTTGGCTCTGGAGAAAAAAGGGGCAGATAAACAGGTAAACACACAGGAAACAAGGGCAAGGAGAAGGAAGTATGAAACAGGAGCCTTAAAAAAGTTCCCCAACCAAGAAAGGTATTATGTGACATCTAACATTAGTGTTTACGTGGTTTGCATTACAGCAAGGTAACCCTTTCTTCTCCCCAAACCTTCAGTCAGTCACACATGCACACGTGTCTTCTGTGATTTTTTTTTTTTTATTAAGGAAAATACCTGAAATTCATATCTGGGTCAGTGCAGTACAGACAAGGAAATCTTAGGTGAGACAGTAAGAAGATTCTGAGAGAGAACTAATTTAATGGCAGCCTGAGCATAGAGCCAGGATTGTTGACGAGAAAATAACATCCCTAGTAATTTACAGAAATCCCGGTGAGGGCATTGAACTTTCCACAATCTATTACATGGGGGATTTTGAGCCAATCTTATCTACAGCTTAGGAAGTAGAGTCATCTCAATTGCTATTTCGATTGTGCAAATCATAGAATTCTATGCAGCCCTTATAAATGAAGTTTTAGAAGGATATGTCATGGCAGAGAAGGTTGTCCCAGCTTATATTGTTTAGTGAACAAGCAAGTGCAGAGCTGTATAGCTAGTATTGTAATTTAATCATATACTCATTTTTATATATAGAAAAGAAGACATAGAATATATAAATGTGCTAATAATGGCTATTTGTGGTGGTGAGTTTAAAAGTGATGTTTATCCTCTTTGTCCACCTCTATTTTACACAAGAAAAAAGCAGTGCTTCCTGTCTAAGGCAATCAGATGTCTGAAACCTTGGTAAGCTTGTCTGTGTGTTTGTGGAGGCTTGTTTGAGTGATTCGTAGCTCTCAGCAAAGGAGGAGGATGGGAAGTGTTACAGGGTAGGAAACATATCTAAAGCAGAGTACTTAGGTGTCAGTATCGCAGGCTTGTGGCAGTACCCCCATGTTCCCTTTAAACCTAATTCTTACATGGCTGTTAAATTCCAAATTTAGAAGATTTGGTTAGCAACTTGAATACACACTCATGTTTGGTTCAAACTGTTATGGATTTTTTTTTCTGTGAATGGTAATTGAAAAGTCTAATGGGTAATTTGTAGGATGGGAACTCTTCAAGACTCAGCTCTGCTCCATAATGGCTGTTTTCCAACTCTGTGAGGGAAATGCTCTGGCTCATCTGATATTAAGTTTAATATAGCAGACTAATATTTTCCCATAAGAATTTACATACCATGGTACAAGTGTCCTTTTGTTTGGTGATAAGTGTTTGTCTCAAGCCTACTTCTTAGTTATCTTAGTTATTCATATGTCCAAGGTTGTTTGCTATTATCCTCTAGTCTTGTTCATCAAAGTACAGGGCATCTCTATTTTTCCCACTTGTT
The DNA here is from genome assembly GCF_040939455.1 of Microcebus murinus. Taxonomy (NCBI): domain Eukaryota; kingdom Metazoa; phylum Chordata; class Mammalia; order Primates; family Cheirogaleidae; genus Microcebus; species Microcebus murinus. The sequence continues at coordinate 9,569,282 of NC_134116.1, forward strand.
TGGGCCAAAATCCTTAGAATCGACCTAGACCCATCTGTTTTTTACACAAGCAATCCACATGCAAATTCTGTTGGGGCTACTTTCAAATCTCAGGCTGAATCCAGTCACTTCTCATCACTGCTGCTGCGTCAAACCATCGTCATCTACAACCTGGGCTATTGGGTTAGCCCCCAAGCTGGAATTTCTGTGACTCTTACACTCATTCCAGTACTTTTTCACACAGTACCTAGAATAAACCTCTTAAAACCCATGTTTGTTCTCATTTTTCCTTTGCTTCAATCCCTCCAAGATTTTCTATCTATTTCAGAGTCCTGCATGGGCACTGCCCAAATGCCTTATCCTCATCTCCTGCCACACGTCCCCTGGCCTCCACCTCCCCCTGCCCTTCCCCATATGCATGAAGTTCATCCCCTAACTTCCTGTGGGTCCCTTTCTGAATGCCTCCTTACCAGAGAGGCCTTCCTGCCCACTCTAGTGCAATAACACCCCATGCTCTGCCTTCTCCTAAGTACCCCTGCCTGGCATATCGTATATAAACTCGTCAGATTTCTGTCTCCCTTCAAAAGGGGTACGCTCTATAGAAGCAGGAACGTAGTTGCTTTTGTGCATTCCTATATCCCCTATGCCGTGTGCCTGTAATTGTTGCTCTATTATTTTTTGAATGAATGAATGGAGTCAACCACGCAAGCCTTTCCCTCTCATTCACTACACTGTTAGGAAGAAACTTCTCTTCTTGAAAATTAAGGACTAGTCTCCAACATGCCTAAACTTTTAAAACATGTACTACAGTGCCAATACTGCCACACTGGCCCCAGGGGATATGGGAAAGACTTTATTCCCTTTACTTAATCAGAGTTTTGAAGGATTAAGAGTAAAGCTCCAAGTGTAAGCAAAATTTGACACATGCCCATTACTGATATTGGACAATTTTTGGTCTAGATAAAGTTTCAATATATTTTCCAAAAGCTCTGTTAACTTCTACATTAATACAACTTTTTTTTTTCACTGCATAACTTTGTAACCTAAATAATAACTTGACTCTATTTTTTTTTCTTATGGGTATGTAAAAGTACTTGAGATTAGACCAGCTTCAATTTTAAATTTTGTATTTTCTCATGACTAAAATTCTTCTATCCTTCCAATGTGAATTTAAAAGAGAAAGCAAAGATGGTCACAGAAGTCTAAAATTCTTCTATAAATGTTGCTTTTAGTTAGTATTTACATATGGTGTAGTAAAATTTCACTTAAATAAGATTTAATGAATTGTGGGCTGTAATCTGTTTTTCTACTTTGTGATTGTGTTGCCTTGATCACATCATCAAACTTCTCTATGTCTGAGTCTCATTTTCCTCATTTATAAGTTTGCAACATTAGAGCAGAATAGCCATGGGTTATGAAGAACAAATGAAGTAATGAATAGAGGAGTTCTTTAAAAAGTAGAAAGTGAAATTTTATTCTTTTAATATTTAGGGCCACCCATATACTTTTACTTTGAGGAGATTAAAAAAGCACCATTTCTGGATTAAAAAAAAAACTCATAATATTATACCCGAATTACTAAAAGCCCTTCCTTTGGGCTAGACCATCACTCCAAAGTACAAAGTCTGGCAAACACGGCTTACCAGCCCAACTCCCCTAGGTGCCAGGCACCCTTGTGCAGGACACAGCCCCTACAACTCAGCGGGAGTCGGGCACCTCAGTGTTGCAGGTGCCTCCTGAGAATGTACGTATCTTTCCATCCTGTGTCTTTCCCCCTTCTTCCCTGGAGAATCTGTTCCTCCCTGCCTTCTCTGTGACTTTGCTTCACGAAGGTCTATGTCTCTTCTACCTTCTACTTTTTCTCCAGTCACTATTTTCCATCTGCGTGTAAATATGTCAAATTGTCCCATGAAACTGTCTTCCAATCACTGGCCACCACTCTTGAGTTATCATAGTCTGACATTTTTACTCTTATATCTCCTATCTTATTTTATGTTCACTTCTTAAGCCATTGAAATATGGTTTCATCTCTGTCACATTATTAAAACCACACTCTCCAAGGTCACCAATAATCTCTATGTTGTCAAATCCAAATGATGCTCTTCTGTTTATTTTATGTGACTCTGTTGCTCCTGGGACCAATGAGCCCTTCCTCCCTTTCCTCTTTGAAAATTCTCTCTACTTGGTCTTGGCAACAACCCCCTTTCCTGGTTTCCATGCTACGATACAATGAGAAGGAGGCCGTTTGCAAGCCAGAAAGGGAGCCCTCACTGGAAACCAAGTTTTCTAGTATCTTGATGTCATACTTCCAGCTTCTAGAACTGTGATAAAATAAACTTCTGTTACTTAAGCCACCTAGTTTGTGATAATTTGTTATGGCAGCCCTAACAGATGGATACAATGATGTAAACCTACTGAACAAAGGAAGCTATAATTTAGTGGTGACTCTTGCTGTAGAATGATCTTGGGTGCAGATGGCACTCTGAACTTTCCTCAGTAATGCTCTCAGCGGGCATTCGAGGACTCTATGGGGTGAAAGGGTTAAGTCATGTTTAACCAGTATGTATACTTAGTTCTTTTTATCTTCTTGAGACTTATTAGCACTCTGAGTATCAATTCAGCAAGAATGAATAATACCTTGAATGACATCAGCTTCCGCCAACATGTAAGAGGTTACTATGGTAATGGAGAAAGTTTTTCAGAGCACAAAACAAGTACCATGCTTGATATATTAGTCAGCCAGGGAAAGCAGTCACATATAAGCTACAGCATTCATTCAATGAATAGTCATTTATACAGCATGCATGTTAGCAATTCCGCTGTGTTTTTCTGAACATCAAAACTTTGGCAGTTGTATTGAGAATCTTGGCAGATTTACAAAAGTGTTAGCAGTCATTTTCAGAGCCTAGCTTTTTTGTTTTCTTATTCTTTATTTCTTGGAACCCATATTTTCAACAGGTTCACAGGGTTTCTAATCTAAACACCAAAGTGAAAATTCTCTACTAGGGCTCAACTCCACTTTTTATTGCAAAATCAGCGTATTTTCTCTTCTAGTCATTTAAAAATTACTCTTTTATTGATGTTAATTATATTTGGCCTCTTCAAGCACAATATTTTATTACACAACCATTGTTTCTACATATTTCCTTAAGATTTTAAATGTACACAATTAAAAATTTTTGGCTCCCGTTAATTACTCTTAAGTTCCTCTTAATCATTCTGTTTCAAAAAAGGCTATAAGACAAAAGTACAAAAGACTGTTAAAAATAAAACAACCAATCTGGTCTCATATGGTTTGATGTAGATTTTATTTCAGTATGTAGAGGATGATCAACTACTTCCCCATAAGTAAATTACTTAAAAAGGGAAATAATCATTAGGAACCAGAAGCAAAACAGGTTCTGTAAAATTCAATGTATACCAAACTGACATAAGTTCCTTTCCTAACAATCTTATACTGATAGCGCAGACCAAAACCAAAGAGTGTATCTTCACTTCAGCAAGGCCCTCTTTTCAGCAAGGTGTTTTACCATCTCTCATATGATTTTTATGAATTAAACTCACAAATCTCAGTTTGGGTAGGAATTTCTGGCTCTATGATGTTTGCAGCATTTTGAAACCAAGTTTTGTAGCATCGACGCTACACATTGGGTCTATGTACAGTCAGAGGACCAGAATGTTGATAATGTCTATGATATTGACAATAATACCTGGTAATACCTGACAGGTGGTGTCAGACAAGGAGATCTGCAGAAGGATAACTGAACCTACTGGAAGATTTCTAATTGCTCTGGAAGGCCTGACATCTAGAAGCAGTAACTGTCTTCCTAGTCCAGCTCTCTGCTGTGCACTTGGTGAGTATTCAAAACTTGGGGGAATATAGAATTTTCTGTTTCTCTACCATGCTCTAGCTGATGATTTAGTGAAGGAAATGGATCTAGAAAACCACAAATAACTGTTTCTGAGAAGTTTTAGAAGTATCCCCATTAATATGGATGTAGCTGGATTAGAAGAGAGAAGCACACATCACATTTTCTTTAGAAATTTATTCAGTTTGCAATTAACCAATTCAAACAATTTTCAGGAATGAGGCAAGGCCACAATCTTTACACTACAGTCACACTTAAAAAAGTATGTTTATGCAAGCATTACTACACTTATGTACTTAGAGTTATCCATCGTTTAAAAAAGCAAAATGAGATGACTCTTCTATAGTTAAGAGCAACTTGCTCTATTATCCAGGCCCCCTCTTCTCTCTGGCTAATATACCGAAATTCAACTCAATTTCCCTGTTACTTGTCATTTAATTTTAACGTGGAACAATTTAAAAGAGCTTTGGTGATCCAGTTACTCTGATTTTAGTTTCACAATGATAGAGCTCCATTATTCTGTTAATACATTTATATACAAACATCATTTGAAGGAAACAAATTGGTGTGCAATTTGTTTTACTTGACAATGAAAACAAATATAGTAGAGTCATATTTTAAAGAGATGAACGATAAAGACCTGTCATATTTTTTTGCTTCAGAACACTTACCACATTCAGCTCAGAGGGAAAATAAGTAGTAACATACTAGAGCCAAGCCAAGCCACAGCGTCTGGTTTCCGTTCCAGGACTGATGAGAGTGATAACTCAAACCTGGCTATTGTTTCTTCCAGGTAGTGTCATAATCAAATGTGCTAATACACAGTGCAAGGCAGCGCTTTCCTGTGGCTCCCTTCTCCTTCATAAAGTCTTACCTGATGCAATGGGGAACCCCAAATTCTGGTGACCCAGAAACTGCACACTTCACTGCCTTTGAGCTGAAGGGGGTCAGGCAGATAGGAGGTGGTACAGACCAGTGGACTTCCTGCTTGCCGGTTGGTACACTGTGGTCACTTCTGTATCTCCTTTCTTACTGTGCCTTCGGTCCTGCACTCATTGTCATGGAAAAGGATCTGAGTATGGCCTGTGATCTGCAGGACACTCAAAGCAATACTTCAAACCACTACTAATTTAAAATCTTAGAAATAAGTTAAACCACTAGTGATCAAGCTGTCAGGGTATATCAAAAGGGCAGACATTGTACAGAATAAATTTTGGGGTGAAGGACAAGCATTACATGAGATTTCCAGCCTTCTTTGGGAAGAAAAGTAGGGTCCAATAAATGTCATGATGCTCCCAAGATAGTTTAAGCAGACAGATGTTGTGGGTTAACATGTATTTTGAAGTATTTATAAGTGCCTTTCGCTGCAGTGTACTACTGGGTTATGGGCATGCTCTTTGGTGGAGTTGTAATAGCCATGGAATAGTTATGTTACTAAATGTCAGTGTGTTCTTCTGCAAGTATCTTAAGGAATCAGTGCCTCAGTTTGCTCATCCATAAACTGGGCAAAATAATAACAACTGCCTTGGAGATTTTTTCAGAGCCAATGAATTAACGAATGTAGAGCCCTCAAAGCATACCTTGTGCAAATTAGGTGAGGAAACTAGTATCATGATTCCTGCAGGATTCCTGGACTCCAAAAAATTATTCTTTAATAACTATAAATTCAGGTGGAATTCCACTGCTGATTATCCACCCTTCAAAACATTTTGATATTCATGGGAATAGTCTCACTTTTTTTTTTTTTCTAAAGCTCTTCCTTTTTGAAATACATGGAGGTGAAAAAATACCACTTAGTTTCCTCACTGTGAATCTTGGCTGCTGTGGACTATACTAGTGAAGAGGTAAAATTACTAAGCAAGTACAGTTTTAGGAAAATTCTGATGCAAGAGAATGAAAACCAGAAATGAGGTGGGAAATTCCAAAAGCAAATGCTAAGCAAAGTTGTGAAAGATAGTTCTGCTCATGTGGTCTTTGATCATTTCGTCAGCTGTCAAGGCCACTGGCAGCTTCCTAAAGAATTAAATGATGTCAGTAGTGATAACGATAATAATCATAACAGCAACTGCAGCAGCAGCAACCTCACTGCGTAACTGGTACTGTTCTAACTGTACCTACAAATGCACCCCACATTTAATGCGAACACTAGTGGCAGTATTGCTAATTCTTATTTTATAATAAAAACTAACACGAAAGAAGAAACTTGCCCAAGGTCACACAACTGCAAATGGGGGAAAATTGACATTAAATCCATGTTCTTAAACAATACCCAAAATTGACTCCCAGTAATTACTTGAATTTGGAGACACAGAAGGAATTTCATTAGAAATCCTGGAGTCATTGATGGTAAAATTAATCTCAAGATGCAGTGCTTCTGTAGAAACATTTATTAGCCTTCTAACTAAGATATAATTCCAAAATATGTCTAAGCCTTATTTAGAAGGAAAAATTTCACTGTCATGATTCAATACTTGTTTAATAAAAAGAAAAAAAAAACTATCAGAGAAGTTTAAAACAGTCTTGATGTTTCAAAGTAAATATAATATAATTGCACACTTTTGCTTTCCCTAACATTATTACTTGTAGAATATATTATAAAAAGTAGTATTAATTTCCATAGTATAAGAAAAACTGTTCATTTTTTATATCATAACAATCCCCCAGTACTTAATTTAAAATCCCACTTAAAATTAAATGCAAGGTCTTTTGTCTTAGATTGATTATTTTTGTGGAAAAGAGGAAAACAAACTTTATACTGTCCAAATTATATACTTCACAGCCAGGTTCTTTCTTGTTATTGAAATCAATTTCCACTGAAAGAATTAAAATAATTCAGTTATACATGTGATCATCTGAATAGACTTTACATTTCACTAGCTACATAACCTAATTATTCATTCATGTCTTCATCTGTTAAACAGATATGTAATGGGTACCTATTAGGTAGACAAGCTGTCTTTGTGGAATAAACATTTTAGTGGGATAGAAAGAAGGAAAGAGTGAGAGAAGGAAGGGTACAGGGAAGGAGAGAGGGAAGAAATGAGGGGGAGAGAGAGAGAGAGAGACAGAGAGAGAGAGAGAGAGAGAGAGAGAACAGGATGGTGAAGGGAAGAAGACTGTGATGGGGTTATCAGCACAGACCTACTTCAGATAGGATGGTTAGTGAAAGCCACCTGTATTTGCAAATTGGATTATGAAATAAATTTTACATCTCTCAATGTGAACGATATGCAAGATCTAGTTTTATTTTACAAAAATAGTTTTCAAAAATTAATAATCTCCACACAGTCTCCAACAGCAGGATCAAAACACACTTGAAATAGGCCCTCTTTTTCCCTTTTCTACTCAGAATCATTCATTATAAAAGATCTAAAGGAAAGACACCTACCCACTCAGATCCTAAGGAAGCACTGACATACTCCCAGCTGGTGATGTGTTCAATGTAGTAGTCATGAGAACACCTCTGATTCAACATTAAATACATTTCTGGTCTCTTTTATTTCATTAAAGGATTTAAAAACTCTAACTTGGGCTCATAGTTCTAACCTTACCTATTGATAATTTGGTCCTCGAATTATTTCTATGAATATTTTAGAGAAATGAGACCCGCTAGTAGTAAAGGCAGGATAGCAGCTCCATCTCTCCTGCTCCAAACATGTGCATCTGCACTTTTCTTCTTATAAAACATGGTTCCAGAAATCTTCTATTTATTTGGCATACTTCATTTCAATTAACAATTCAATGTGCATGCTGAGGATTAATTTTGGAAGTTAAATATTTGATCACTCCCAGAGATCCAGAAGTCTTAACAATTGTTTGTTCTGAAAAAGAAAGTAGCACCAGGCAGGCTGCTTTTCAGACATTCATATGTGGTGAGTTGGATGCCCAGAGTGCTCTCTAAACTGGGTTTATTTATTTATACCCCACATTGTATGAAAATGCTTATCATTTCTTTCTCAATTATTATAAAAGCAATGCATGAATAATATGGAAAATTTGAGAAAAAAGATTAAAGTATAAATTATCTGTATCTTCACTACCTAGAAATAATCATTATAAATATTTAATATTTTGGCATATCTTTTGTAAATGATTCTCTCACAAAATTGAAGACATACTGCTCCTACTAAATATAATTTTTTCCACTTTAAAATATATCATAAGGAGTTTCCCATCTTTAAATATTCTCCAAGAAAATAATTTTTAATGGTTTAAAAAATATTTTTAGAGTAAAAAGTCTGGCTGCAGAATATTCCATCACACAAATGTACCAAACTTGTCTTTAACCACTGTTCTATTGTTTGACGTTTTTGTCATTTCCAAATTTTGAAAGTAGAACTGGGATTGACATCCTTCTACATAAAGCTTCTTGTGTATCTCTAATGATCTCCTTAGGAAAAACTAGAGGCTTGATTATGGAGTTTAAAAGCATGAAATTTATAAATGCATTTTATACATCCAGCCAAACTTTATTTAAAGGTTATCCTAACTCCCACTTGCATAAACTAAAAATGTTTACCATAAACTTTTTTACAGTGACTGATTTTACTTTGCTGAAATTTGAAGAACATGAAGAGGAAGATAATATATTTGGCCATATAACAGAAATTTAAGATGTGGGTAAGACAGTACTCAAATCAAATACACTGAAGTAAACATAGGAGTTGTATAAATTATAAAAATTAAAATGTCATTATAAAATAAAATTGTTACTTATTTTGCATTTGAAAAAAAAAAAAAGAAGAAAATCCTGTCATTTGAGACAACATGGATGAACACGGAGTACGTTTTGTTTAGCAAAATAAGCCAGTCCTAGAAAGACAATTCTATATTCTCACCCATATGTGAAATTTAAAAAGTTGATCTCATAGAAGTAGAGAGTAGAGTGGTGCTTACCTGAGGCTGATATGTTTAGGGGCTGGGGGGAGGTGGGGAGATGTTGGTCAAATGATATGTAATCACAGTTAGATAGAATAAGTTCAAGATATCTATCATACAACATGATGACTAGTTAATGACAATAGATTGTATTCTTGAAAAATACTAAAAGTAGATATGAAGTGTTCTCACCACAAAAAAGTGATAACTATGTAAGGTAATGCATTTGTTAATTAGCCAGATTTATCCATTCCACCATGTATATATATACTTCAAAACATTATGCTATACGTGATAAATATGTACATTTTTGTTGTTTTTTTTTAGTGACACATACTAGTTTACATATTTTTGGGTAAATGGGATATCTTGATCCATGCATACAATGTGTAATGAGCAAATCAGGGTAATATCCATCACTTCAAACATTTATCTTTTCTTTATGTTGGGAACATTCGAATTCTTCTCTTCTAGCTATTTTGAAATGCGCAATAGATTGTTGTTAATATAACAACTGTTGTTAATATAACCCTATTGTTGTTAATATAACCCTACTGAACTATTAAACACAATATCTTATTTCTTTTTTTTTTTTTTACCCATTAAACAAACTTTTTCTATCGTCCCCATCCACACTCCCTTCCCATACTCTAGTAACCACCAGTATTCTCTTTACCTTCATGACATCCATTATTTTGGCTCCCACATAGGAGGGAGAACACATGATATTTGTCTTTCTGTGCCTGGCTTATTTCACTTAACTGAATATGCTCCAGTTCCATCCATGTTGCTGCAAATGACAGGATTTCCTTCTTGTTTATGGTAGTATAGTATTCCATTGTATATACATACCCCATTTTCTTTATACAATGATCTGTTAATAAACACATTTTTATATGTCAATTTTAAAGTAAATTTTTTAAAAAATCTTGATAAACTTAACAAGAATTATGCAGCATATGAGGGGGAGAATTGTAAAAGTATGCTTACTCACATAGAGTAAATGATAACAATGACAAAAATAAAGATTTGCAACAAGAGAAAATGACACTTTCTTAAAATAAAAAGAGCACTTACAAATTTTATATATATATATATATATATATATATATATATATATATCTCAAGCCAGTATAAACTAGCAGGGCATATGATTAAATAATACATATAAAAAGAAATTAAAATTCTGATTAATATACAGAAAGATGCTTACCTTTACTAAAATTAAGGAAAATAAATATGAAAGTAACAATGAGATATGATTTTTCACTATCAAAGTTTAAAATGTAGTAAATTAAACCCCATCTTGGCAAACTGTGGAGCAACAGAGTCTCACATCCCACTCTTCTTGCTGGCACCATTGCTATGAGCACGAGTACTTGTAAAACGTGTAGAGAATAATTTTAAAAAATAGCCTACCAAAATTTTAAATGTCTAAAATATAACCTTTGGCACAATCCTCATCTTTAAAATGTTAAAAATGCATGATTAACAAGGCAGCGACCGAAAGTTTGCAACCCACAAACATTTCAAAAATATCTTGTTTGATTAATTTTTAAAAATCCTCTTTCCTGCTTCTTACATCTACTTCTGCCTTTGGGAAAGTTGTTGGTAAGAGTCATTTTGGACTCCTGATTGTTCTTCATTAAATTTTGCACTACCCTATGCAAAAGCAGAGTAGGTGTGGAACCTTTGAAAATCTGAGTAGCTAGTCCCTGCAAGTGCTTCTCATTCCTGCAGTCTTGGTTCTCCCCTCCCCTGGCCCCAGAAGTGGGGGGCTCTGCTTCCACCCCAGCCTCCAGTCAGCCCCTCCCAGTGTGAAGAAGGTGGTGCCTTTTCTCTCAACTGAAGGGACACTTTCCCTTGGGATCTTGTTCTCTTTGGAGTCTTCAAAGTTCTCAGTCCATCAATCATCCCATTCCTGTCCTGCTTTCCAACATCTCGCCTCCACATTTTTTTCATCAATATTTAAAATTTCTAAGGCCCTTCCTATATTTCACAAAAAAAAAAAAAAAAAAAGGAAGAAAAAGGGACAGAAAAGAAAATGCCCTCTGCGAGCCTCCTGCTTCCCAAGCAGCAGGTGGAGAAATCTGCCCGCTCTGCATTTCTCTCCCTTTACCTTCCCTGAAACCGTTCTTGCTGAGGACTCTCCCGCTACAGCCAAAGGGCTTTTCGGTTTTAACTCTGCATCATTAACTACCAGTAAATTCTTCGACTGTAATCACTGAACCGTTTAACCACAGCTTCTTGCCTCCGGGACACTACAGTCTTCTTCTTCCTAGTCATTCCTGTGGGTTTCTCTTTCCCAGGCTGCCATTAGACATTAATATTTTCCAGGACTGATCTCTTCAAATGCTCTTCCTGTGTTGTCTCATACATCCAGTTTGCTTCCCCTACCAAATACAAGTAGGTCGTTCATACATGTGTGACATTACTGCAGACACAGCTTTTGAAATTCTGGCTCTTAATTTCTCACGTCTCCATCCATAGACTTCTTATAATGTCCTGTGGTTCCCGCGTACTGAAGAAATTCAAAACTTGCAGTTTGATTTCCCCAATCTTGTTCCTCCTCCAGTGTTTCCTAGCTCCAAAGATGACAGGTAGGCATGGACAGTGCTATATGCCGAATTGCTTTTTCTCCTGGATATGAATGAGGGCCATGTTCTCCACCCTCCCCGCACCTGTAGGGATCACGTGATGAGGACCTGGACCCAGTTTCTAGGTTTCCACGTGGTCTCACACACTTCTCACGAGGTCACTGCTTTATAGAGAATTGTCCCATTCTATGGGTGCCAAATAAAATGAAATCGTATTATGTTGAGCCAAGTGCATTATTAAAGTTATTATAATATCTTTAGTTCATTCCCCTGAATAATGTGATCTCCAAGTTAATAACCTCAGAGACATCTGTGACTTCTCCCCTACCATCAGGCTTGATTCACATTGAATCCTCTAGTGCTCTCAAGCCGAAACCTGCGGGTCGGGCCGAGCCATCATTTTGCAGTGTGAAGCCTGCACTGTCTCACCTCCACAGTTGATCCTGCGAATCAGGTCCCATGCCGCTGCCAAAATGGTCTTTCTAATTGCAAATTTTATTCTGTCTTATCTAAAACCATTCATTTCCCATTCCTTCAGGATAAAATTCTAGCTCCTTAGTATAATCTATAAGGCTTTGCATTATCTGTTCCTGGCTATGTATTCAGCCTTAAATCTTACCAGCCCGTCTCCTCATCCTACACTTTGGGAACAACTTGTGGCACCTCCAATTTGTTATTCTATCTCCAGACCTGAGCACATTCCTCTCTCTAATATGAATCTCCTCCTTCCTTAGCCTTATCTAATTGCCAATTTATCCTGCAAGATTGGGCCCATGAGTCACTTTATCCAGAGACTCTTCCCCTCCTCGGCCCCCCTCTGTGTGTGTCTTAGCCCTCCTGGGAGCTCTCCCTGTGCCAGCACGTGCACCTCAGCATCTCATGGCATTGTAATGACCTGCTGACTCATCTTTTCCCCTCCATCCACTCACACTTCCTGAAACAAAATATGCTTCTTACTTGTTTTGTTTTCCAAGTCCTACTGCAGTGCATGGCACCCAGTAGGTGCAACATAAATGTTATTTGAATGAATGAATGGTGTTTGGATTCATTTACCATCGTGAGTAGTCAACATTCATTACGACGATATGCAATCATAGAAATATCCTGACTCTTAATCATAATCTTTGTTTAATTGTATGTAAATTATGTAATGTGGATTATAATAATGACATACACTTCATTTCCCTGACATGTTAGTGGGGTTATGAACACATAAATTACTCTTCATTTTTCCAGCTTCCCTAAATGTGCTCAAGTTATTCTTCTACTTGGAATTCTCTCTTTCTTGTCATTATTCAAAATCCCTCCTTTTCCTGCAAGGAAGCCCAAAGCCCCACCTTTTCTCAGATGCCCACCCTCATTTCTCGAGCCAGTAGTTATCTCATTTCTGTTTCCATAGGTTTTGTTTCATTCTATTATTTCCCTATATTCTTTTTTACATATGTGACAGCAACCTCTACTAACTCATAAATTCCTTAAAAGCAGGGAGAATATTGCTTTCATTTTTATAGCCCTCCAGAGTTTGGTAGAATTCTTTACACAGAGTAGGTACTTAATGTATTTTATTTAGACTAAAAGTTGGGGCTTTCAACCTCAGAAAGTTCTTGGTAATGATAGCATGAGAACAAAATCAGACAAATAGAGGTTAACTAAATTACAATGGCCAAAGGGGAGTAGGCATAAGGCCAAGTTACCCCCTTGAAATTCCTGGCCCCCTCCTGCTTATGTAAAGAACTCCAGGAACTGAGTTAATCACAGATTGCTAATGACTATTCCAAGTAGCACTGTAGCCTTTAGCCAATCATTCATTTGATAATTCCTGTTAACCAATGGTATTTCTACATGAACAGGTCGAGACCACCTCGCTCTGCTTCCTCATTTTGTCCTTAAAAGTCTGCTTGTAACCATCGCCCCAACTCAGTGCACTCCCCAAGGCAACATGATGTGTGTCCCGACTGCAGTCTTCCCTCAAGCTTGACCCTAATAAACTCTGTTTTGAATTTGCCTCAGTTTCTTCCTTTAAGTTGACAAATGACTTCCAGTGCAACATTTCAGGAACTGTGCTAAGCTTTTTGCATGCACTAACTTATTGAATTCTCACAATCGTATGCATAAGTATCATTAATGTCACCATTTTGTAGACCCTCACCTGAGGATGTTAAGTATATGCAACTGATAAATAGTGCGATCTTAGCCGCTCTGCTATCTACTATGGGAGTTATGTATTGGCAATAGATTCCCCCCACCCATTGCGTTAATCTATTTAAAAGTTTCATACACGAAGGATAAATAAAGACCTTCTCAGACAATCAAACATGGAGGGAATTCATGAAGACAAGACCTGCCCTCCAGAAAGTACTTAGAACAGCATTACACACAGATCAGCACAATAGACATCAGTATAAAATTATCCAAAAGCTAAAAGTCAAAGGCCAGATGCCACAATGGTTCAAGAGAGACAACAACAACAAAGTTCAACTCAACAGGATGAACAGAAATCCGCCCCATTTATCAATTCTTTCAATAAATGTGAATGGCTCGAACTTCCCACTGAAGAGACATACGTTTTCCTTAAATTAATTCAGTTCAATTTATTTACCCAAATATTAAAAGATGTTTTTAAGAATTGTGGTGAATTTGGTTGATTTTTTTCATTCTCATATATATATGTTCTGTAGTGGATAGCTAACTCTCTGAAGTAAACTAAGTTTATTTCAGGAATACAAACTGTGCAATGCCACTTAGATGAGAATTATACCTATGGAATAGTTGTAACTGCATTTGAAATGTTCATTTCCCTTCAGGGATGGATGTGGTTTTTATTCTAGGAGAGAGCAGGCAGTTACCTTTGCTCTGTCTTCACAGATAATTAGTCAGCTTAGCCTCGCTCAGAGTGACAAAAGACCCATCTGCTATTCTGATGAATTCTTAGTTTGGCCCTGTCATTCCCTGTCTTGCTGGAGCTAATTGTGGTATCTGCCGACAGATAATAAAGGCGCCTCCATTCTAGGAAGCACATTTAGCATGGTGGTGTCATAGCAGTGGGCTTTTCCTGTTTACAGAGAAGCACTTGTCCTAATTCTTTCAAGTTGACAGGGATCTGTTTCTTATCGCTGCCTTGCATGATCTGAAGATGCCAGGAGATGAGTCAGTGATGGGGATCCCTGGAGGCTGTGGCATGGTCCCTTCTGCCCACCGCCCCACCCCGGCTGCCCAGCAGAAGCCTGTGCTCCTCTGGCTCTGATGTGCAGCTGAGTTCAGTGTTGGGGGAGGGCCATGGGGCAAAGGGGAGGTCAGCACAAAACAGTAGATTATCAGAACTTAGCAGGGATACAGTGCAGCTTAAATGATACATCCTAAGCTTTATTGAGTAAAGTATGAACACATTAGGTCCCTAGGCCTGCATCTGCTTTATTGAGAAATTTAAAAATATCCTATTTATTGAGAGCATTAATAAAAACCCCTCTGCTCTCTGGGAGCTGATGAAAGAACCAAGATGGTGGCCTGTCTGCTTCCCCCAGGGTGGGGCGGTAGACAGACTGATTGCTTCAGTGGTCCAATTTCTACCCTTTGCCATATAATTTTGTAGGGTCTTCCCATTCTCATTCTTGGCTCAGCTATGTGACTGGATTTAGCTGACATTGTTTAGCAAAGTGGTACAAAGCAGAGGTTTCAAAAGCTCAGTGTGTTGGGTCTTGCTTGCTGCTCCTGCCATCACCATGAGCATGTGCCTAGACCACTGAAGATTAAGACATAAGTGGCAAAGCGGAGGCGATACAGGTGAGGCCAAGCTGGATCAACAACAGACATGAGCCAGGCAGCCGAGACCAAAAGAGCCACCAGCTGAGACCAGCCTAAATCACCAGGCTACAGGTTCATGAGCTAAATATGTGTTCATTACAGGCATTAAGTTTCAGAGTCCTTCGTTATTCAGCATTATTATGGCATAGATAATTGATCTAACTACGAATGCCTTTAGCGCAAAGGATTCCTCTTATCAATTTATCTGAAGGCAAGCATAAAGTCATTTCCCAATAAATTAGTCTGCATAGACATTGTGTATTTCCTTGTGCATCTCATTAAATTGGAAAATCCTTAAAGACACAGACTTTATCCAGTTCATCACTGTAGCCTCATTGCCTGGCACACACTAGCTGTTTAATATATTTTTGGTAAATAAATGAATTAATAAATGAACGAGAGAGGGAATATTCTTTGCAAGCTGGAAATAGGAAGACAAATACCCACTCCCAAACTGGAAGAGTAATGATATAGTTCTCCTTACATTGTAGTTCAAGTAGCAGGAAGTTGCCTGCCCCTTCCCTAACCTCTGAAACAGTGGAGACCCTTCCTTTCTGTGCTGCAGATGTCCCAGAGCGACTTGGAAGCAAGTGCCAGAGGCTGACAACAGTCCCTGCCTCAAGTCCCCAGGCTACTCTCCTATTTCAGAGCAAGCCCCCTGACAGCCTCATTCCACGGCTCTCTATTCAAATTCTCTGTATTGGTTTCTGCTTCTCTATTTCCCTATATTTGGTTTTTTCCATATCTGCCTTTGTATTTTGACACTGTATCTGGACATTGTCTCTGATTGATTGACCTCACACCTGCTTTCCTTTTACCCTGATTTTACTTGCCCTGTCATCAATATCAGAAACATTCCCATCAGTATCAGTGATGTTACTGAACTTTCTACTGAAGCAGGGAGTGTCCCAAAGGCTGTTCTCAAAGGGAACATGACAGGGAAAGGAATGGGCAGCAGAAATATGAATGTGTTCAGGGCAGGAACGTGGCTATTGGGTGGAAGAGCACACTAAGCATCAAACCCAAAAGGCCAGGGGGCAGGTGAGACAGGAAAGGGGTTGTGTGGATGAGCCTTGGCACAGGAGGCAGACCTGGGTCAGGATGTGTTGGTGAGAGGATTCTGGAAGTCAGCCATTAGGGGATCCAGGAGCACCAAATAGAGGGGAAAAAGGCAAGGGATGGAGATGGCCACTTAGATGGAGTATCTGGGTCTGGACAGGAGGCAGGGGCTGCGCAATGATCTATCACTAAGGTGTTGTCTTTTCTTGGGCCACAAGACAGCAAATTGAGATTCTAAAAATTTGAGTTGGCCCTTCTCAACTCAATTTGTAGTCATGTAGCTAGTGAGGAACTGAAAGTTCTGGGAGTGTTCAGTAAATGGGCTACAGATATGCCTTGAAATAATGATTCCTTTAGCCCTTTGGGGAGCCTAGTGGAAGTGGCCAGTAGAAGGTAACAGGTGGGTCACGTCTACGCTGAGAAGCCTCTGCATGGAGCCCTCTCCTTGGTCAAGCAGAACACCAAGAACTGAGCACAGCCAAGGAGGAACTCTTGCCTTCCCATCTCTCCACAGCTATTTCAGCAGGGTGCTCTAGGGAACACTGCTGCCCTTCACAGATAGACAAGTGTGGGGCTGCCAGAAGTGTCTGTATTCCTGCCGTTCAAGAGACAAAGCAGGCAGCCCAAAGGGTGGTGGTAAGGGGAAAGGGAGGTGGGGAGGGCTCTCTGACCTTTAAGATAGGTACTGTTGCCTGTTTGCAGCTAATGAGCCATTTAGCAGCCACCCAAGCTTTCCATAAATGAAATTCTTCATTATTATTTCATTATTATTATTATTATTTCATTATTATTATACTTAATTGGAAAGTTTTATTGGATTTTAAATCCATTTACATTTCTACAAAATAATTTCAACACTTGTAAATTTTTTGAATGGTTGCAAAACATTATTTTGAAAATTTTACCATTCACTTGGATGAATAGTTTCTTGCTGAAAGTGACAATTGAGAATTTAAGGAAAACAAAATTGAACCGCCTTGATCAGAAATGGAAATGTGGCCATGTCAAGCAAAAAAGTTTACATGGAAGTTAAGTGTACAGAACCAAATTTATCATCAAAATGTTTGAAAAGTTATTAGAAAGATTAATACAATTCAGTATTTAACATTATTTCCAGTATTTTTATCTTAGTGTTTATCATAATTACTGTCAAGAACTGCTAAGGCTCTGAGATTTTATCCTAGTTGCAAGCAAACAGGTTAGCCCACCACAGTTGCATGGATAGAGGCAGAGACTCATGGGTCAGAGACAAAAGATAGCTTATTACTCACAACAGTGGTGGTATCCAGAGTATCATTATTATTTTTGTATCAGTTCCCAAGTCCCACAGGGTGACCTGAACAGAGCCCAGTGACATCTGCATATGCAGTGGGTTGCATTGCAGAAGAGGATCCCTGAGGTTAAGGAACTCAGGTATTTTATACCGCACAGTGAGCATGTCTGCTCTTTGCTCCAGAGGACAAAACCATTTATTGTGTACAAATACCAGTGTCTGTACTCATAATTTGGGCAAAATTATGGAAGATGCATGGGTAATACTCTCAACAATGATATAATTATACAATTTTTAAAAATAATGATTTATTTTTCACAATGCCCCATATGACCACATGGGCAAATTTTCTCAAATTTACCCTAGAGTGACAAACAAATAATATACTCAGTGTCCCATTATATTGCAAAGATAGAAAAGGACTGACCTAGTATGCTGAGCATCTTAATTCACTGGCCACTGTATAATTTCCCTAAGGCTGCCGTAACAAAGTACCATAAACAGGGTGGCATGAAACAACAAAAATTTATTCTCTGACAGTTCAAGAGAACAGGAATCTGAAATCAAGGTGTTTGTAGGTTCATACCCTCTCCGAAGGCTCTAGAAGAGGGGTCTTCCTTGCCCTGCCCTAACGTCTGGATTAGGAGCAACGTTGGCCTTCTTGGTTGGTAGATACACAACTCCAATCTCTGTCTCTGTTGTCACATGGCTGTGTACCTCTGGCTCTCTTTCCACCCGGACCCAGTGTGACGTCATCTTAAGTTGATTCTATCTTGCAAAGATCCTATTTCTAAATAAGGTCACATTCACAGGTACTGGGACTTGAACATATCTTTTTAGGGGACACATTTCAAGTCACAAAAGATGCTTGAGTTATGAGTTCCATATTAAAATTTTGTGTAACTCACAGAGACAAGGAGATAGAGCCAAAGCCCTTTCCCTTCAACAACCTTGATGTCTAGAGAACTTTGGAAAAGAGAGTTAGTGTACTGCATGCCACGTCTCTTTACTTTACCTACAGAAACTCATCATAAAGCCAGACAGAAACTGGAAAGCTATTGTGCATTTGAAAAGTCAAACCAAGAAAAACATCACTATTAACCACTCCATTTGTTTTCTTTGTCTCTGTCTTGGAAAATAAATCTCCTAATTGTATACGTGCATTTACAATCACAGGATTGCTCAATTTTCTGAGCTAATATCAAAGAAGGCAACATATTAATAGTTGGAAGTTTGGCACCTGGTTCGTTTTCTCATTGGGCATGGCTTTTCCCCAATCAACTCATCGTACTCTGCAGTCAGAATCTGAGTCATCACTAAAGTATAATTGTCCAAGGACACTGGTTCTTCTCAAGAAAAATACTATATTATTGAATAAAAAGCTGATAAAATGGTCTAGCTGGTAGGTACACCCTCCTCAGGCAACAACATAAAATTTCTCTACTCACCTCAGCAACAAGCAGGACCTGTATCATATCTCTCCATTTGTGTACACCAAAAAATTTGTAATTAAGCTTTCCAAATATTAAAGTCAGAAACTCAAACTCTTGGAGAGTTTTTTCCCTCTGTTAAACACTTTATCACATACCTTATATATTAACATTAATTAATATTAAATTAATTATACCTATTTCTTTTATCCTTTTTATTGCAGCTACTAAAAGTTATAAAACTACACATATACCTCCCATTGTACTTTTATTGGACACTGATGTTCTAGATACTAAGTTATTGTCAATTATGTTTATTTATTATCTATTATTATTAATATTATTGTTGCAATTGATTTAGGGGGTACAAATGAAGTGTTTTTTTGTTACATGGATGAATTGTATAAGTCAGAGCTTTTAGTGTACCCATCACCAGAATAATGTGCATTGTACCCAGTAGGTAATTTTTGATCCTTCACCCTACTCCCACCCTCTTTTTTCTTACTTTCCAAGTCCCATTCTACTACTTTATGTCCATATACATTGTTTAGCTCCCACTTATAAGTGAGAACATGTGGTATTTGTTCTTATATTCCTGACATTCCCTCACTTATAATAATGGTCTCCAGTTTCATCCAAGTTGCTGCAAAAGACATTATTTCATTCCTTTGTATAGCTGATTAGTACTCCAATGTGTGTGTATGTGTGTGCATATACACACACATATTTCACATTTTCTTTATACATGCATTAGTTGATGAGCACTTAGGTTGATTTCATATCTTTGCAGTTACGAATTGTGCTCCAATAAACATTTAGGTACAGGTATCTTTTTCATATAATAACTTCTTTTCCTTTGGGTAGATATCTAGTAGTGAGATAGCTGTATCAAATGGTAGGTCAACTTTTAGTTCTTTGAAGAATCTTCATACTGTTTTCCATAAAGGTTGTATTAATTCCCACTAATGGTGCATATATCTTCCTTTTTCTCTGCATATATGCCAGTAACTATTGCTTTTTGTCTTATTAATAATGGCCATTTGGACAGGGGTAAGGTGGTATCTCATTGTGGTTTTAATTTATATTTCCCTGATGATTAGTGGTGTTGAGTATTTTTCCATGTTTCTTGGCCATTTGTTCATCTCCTTTTGAAAAAAAATATGTTTATGTCTTTTGCCCACTTTTGGGGTTTATAGTCATAAGTCTTTTCCATAGGCTAATGTCCAGAAGAGTTTTCTCTATCTAATTTTTATGGTTTTGAGTTTTACATTTAAGTCTTTAATCCATAGTGAGCTGATTTTTGTATATGGTAAGAGACAGGAATCCAGTTTCAGTCTTCTGCATGTGGCTAACCAATTTTTGCAGCACCATTTATTGACTAGGGCATCCTTTACTCAGTGTATGCTTTTGTCTACCTTGTCAAAAATCAGTTGGTTGTAGATAGATGGTTTTATTTCTGGGTTCTCTATTCTGTTCCATTGATATATGTGTCTACCTTTATGCCAGTACCATGCTATTTTAATGACTATAGCCTTGTAGTATAATTTGAAGTTAGGTAATGTGAGAGTAAATTTGTTCTTTTTGCTTAAGATTGCTTTAACTATTCAGATATTTTTTGGCTCCAAATGAAATTTAGGGTTTTTTTAGTTCTATGAAAAATGATGTTGCTATTTGGATGGGAATTGTTTTCAATTTATCAATAACTTTGGGCAGTGTAGACATTTTGACAGTATTGATCCATAAACATGAAATATTTTTTCATTTGTTTGTGTCATCTGTGGTGTCTTTATATCAGTGCTTTGTGATTCTCATTGTAGAGATATTTTACTTCCTTGGTGAAGTATATTTCCAGGTATTTTATTTTCTTTGCAGCTACTGTAAATGCTATTCAGTTCTTGGCTCTCAGCTTGACTGTTATTAGTGTATACAAATGGTACTGATTTGTGTACATTAATTTTATAACCTGAGACTTTACTGAATTTATTTATCAACTTCTGGGAGTCTTTTGGTAGTCTTTAGGGTTTTCTAAATATGGAATCATATCAACGGTGAAGAGGGATAGTGTGACCTCCTGTTTTGCAAATAGGTTGCCCTTTATTTCTCTCTCTTGCCTGATTGATCTGGCTAGGTCTTTCAGTACTATGTTGAATAGAACTGATGACAGGGGGTATCCTTGTCTTGGTCCAGTTCTTAAGGGGAATGTTTTCAAATTTCTTCTTTCTGTATGATGTTAGCTGTCAGTTTGACATTTATGGCTTTTATTATTTTGAGGTATGTTCCTTCTATGCTTAGTTTTGAGAGTTTTTATCATAAAAGGGTGCTAGATTTTCTCAAATGCTTTCGCTGCATCTATTGAGATAATTATATGGCTTTTATTTTTAATTCTGTTTCTGTAGTAAAACATATTTATTGATTTGTGTATGTTGAACCATTTTTGCATCCCTGGTATGAAACCCCCTTAATGATGATGGATTATCTTTTTGATGCTCTGCTGAATTTGGTTTGCTAGTTAGTATTTTGTTGAGAATGGTTGCATTTATGTTCATGGGGGATATTGGTCTGTAGTTTTCTTTTTTTGTCATGTTTTTTCCTGGTTTGGTATTAGGGTAGTACTAGCATTGTAGAATAAATTAGGGAGAATTTTCTCTTTCTCTAAGGTATGTACCAGTTTCAGTAAGATAGGTGCCTATTCTTCTGGTAGGTCTGGTAGAATTTGGCTGTGGATCCATCAGGTTCTGGGCTTTTATTACTGGGAGATTTTTTATTACTTTTTCAACCTAGCTACTTGTTGCTAGTGTGTTCAGAATTTATAATTCTGATTCAAGCTTGAAAAGTTGTGCATTTCCAAAAAATTATCCATTTTTTCTAAATTTTCTAGTTTGTGTGTAGAGGTTTACATAGTAGTCTCAGATGATATTTTTTTATTTCTGTGGTATCAGTTGTAATATCTCCTTTTTCATTTCTGAAATTTCATTTCATTTCAAGTTTACTTGAATCCTTTCTCTTCTAATCCTGGTTAATCTATTAATAACTAGTGATCTATCGATTTTGTTTATCTTTTCAATGAACCAACTTTTTGTTTTGTTGATCTTTTGTATTTATTTTTGTTTCAATTTCATTTAGTTCTGCTCTGATCTTTGTGATTTCTTTTCTTCTGCTAATTTTGGGTTTAGTTTGTTCTCTTTCTAGTTCCTTAAAGTATGACATTAGGTTGTTAATTTGTGCTCTTTCTGTCTTTTTGATGCAGGCACTTAGTGCTATTAGCTTCCCTCTTTGCACTGCTTTCACTGTATCCTTGAGGTTTTGGTAGGTTGTGTCACTTTTGTTATTCAATATAAAATGCTTTTTTTATTTCTATCTCTATTTCCTCATTGACCTAAGTATTGTTCAGCAGCATATTGTTTACTTTCCATGGATTTGTGTAGTTTTGAGAGTTACTCTTGGAATTGATTTCTAGTTTTATTCCACTTTTGTCTGAGAAAGTACATGGTACTATTTTGATGTTTTAAAATTTCTGGAAACTTGTTTTGTGGCCTACCTTAACATCTATCTTGGAAAATGTTCCAGGTGCTGATGAGAAGAATATGCAATTTGGGGGTAAATTTTCTGTATATGTTTGTGACAACCATTTGTTCTACAGTCCCATTTAAACCTAGTGTTTCTTTGTGGATTTTCTGCCTCAATGATCTGTCCAGTTCTGTCAGTGGAATTTTTAAGTCACACGCTATTATGTTCTTGATATTTATTTCTTCCCTTCAGTCTAGTAGTATTTGTTTTATGAATCTAGAAGCTCTTGTGTTACACGCATATTTATTTATGGTTGTTATGTCTTTTTGTTAAATATATTCCTTTATCATTATATAATAATACTGTTTTTTATTTAAAGTATATTCAAGAATAGCTACTGTTGCTCACTTTTGGATTCCATTTGTGTGGAATTCTTTTTTACCTCTTTACCTTGAGTCTAGAATAATCTTTATTAGTTAAATGGCTTTCTAAGAGACAGCATGTATTTTTGTTATTTTTTCATTCATTCCACCAATCTATATCTTTTATGTGGATCATATAGACCACTTACATTCACTGTTAGTATTGATATGTGAGATATTCTATCAGTCATCATGTTGACTGCTACCCAGTTGCTTAGTTTTCTCCCTTGTGTTACTGTTTTACAAGAGGTATGAGTTTTTACTTTCAGTTATTTTTATACTGGTGAGTATCTATCATTCTGTTCAGTGTATAGAACACTTTTAAAGATTTCTTGTAGGGCCAGTGCAGTGGTGACAAATTCCCTTAGTGTTTGTTTACCTGGGAAAGACTTTATTTACTCTTCATTTATAAAACTTAGTTTTGCAGGATACAAAATTATTGGCTGATAGTTATTCTGTTTAAGAATATTGAAGATAGGAGTCCATTCCCTTCTGGCTTGTAAAGTTTCTTCTAAGGAGTCTGCTATTAGTCTGATGGATTTTCCTTTGTAAGTTACTTGATACTTTCATCTTGAAGCTTGTAGGATTTTCTCCTTTACTTTGGCTTGTCTGATGACTATGTGCCTTGGAGATATCCAATTTGCAGTGAATCTTCCAGGAGTGTGATGACTTTGTATCTGGGTATCTAAATCTCTAGCAAGACCAAGGAAGTTTTCCTCCATCGTCCCCTCAAGTAGGTTTTCCATACCTTTTGCTTTTTATTCTTCTCCCTCCGGGATACCTATAATTCTTATGTTTGGTCATCTTACATAGCCCTAAAATTCTTGAAGACTTTGTCAATTCTTCTTGATTCCTTTTTCTTCATTTTTTACTGGTGGTTAATTCAAAAGCCTTGTTTTCATGCTCTAAAATTCTTTCTTGTGCTTGGTCTAGTCTGTTATTAAAACTTTCCACAATATTTTATTGTTCCCTAAATGATTTTTTCACTAACAGATGTTCTGTTGTTTTTTAAAAACTATCTATCTCTCTAGTAAATTTTTATTCATGTTCTGAATTTGTTTGTTTGTTTCTTTTTGTTGGTTTTCAACTTGCTCATAAATCCCATTCTGCATACTTGAGATTGATATTTTCAATTCCATATCTGACATTTCGATAATTCCTTTTTTTCCAATAAATCCATTGATGGAAAGCTAGTGGCATCCTTTTGGGGTGTTGAAACAGACTGCTATTTTATATGCCAGAGTTCTTACACTAGTCCATCTCATCTGGAACCTCTTCCCTCAGCTCAAAGAAGATAGCTTTGTGATTCACCTGTTCTCCTCTACCAGGACCTCTGCTGCTCAGTGTAGAGAGGTAGGGGTGCACTGCCTTTCAGCTCATGCAGGTACTCACTGTGGTATTGCTGGCACTTTGGGTTGGCTGAACCTCCCAGTTCCCAGGCCCCTGGATGGCATGCTTTAGTTCTGGGGGGGACTAGACTGAGACCAAGCTGGGAAACTTGCTCTCAAGCCTCCCTGGCTTCAGGCATTGGCTGTGATATTGAGGGTTAGGGTACCTTCCTTCTCCAGAAGAGTGCTCAAACAGGAGAAGGGCAGATGCATTGTGAACCTGGATAGGAAGGTGGGCCTCTCTGGATGAAACTGGCAGAGGTGGGCAGCTGTGGGACACACAAGCTGCTCACACCTCCCTCTCTCAGCAATGACAGCAGTCTCTGTCCTTCAGGGGCACAAAAGTCCCCAGACTCCTAACTTCAGTCCCAACCCAGCTACAGCAGAGGTGGTGGAAACATTTCATCCCACTCTGTGTAAGGCTACTAAACTGAGAGTGGGCTGTGGCTGAAATGCTCCCACAGGGGAGGTATAATTGTGTCAGAGAGTTGCCTCCAGAAGAGACGGGTAGCTTGTAGCTCAGGGGGAAGACTGCTATCCCTGCCCTCCCTCATAGGAGGTGGTAGTTTTTGTCCTTGGGACACATGAAAACTCTCACTGATCCTTTTCAATGGGCTGACAATGAGCCCCAAGCTCTGGGGAAGCCTGGGTATGATAGGCAATCTGTCAGAGTTGGGGCAGCCACTCCTGAGTCCCCTGGCTTAATAGTCCCCTGTGGGAGACCCTCCAGTTCTGAACAGAACAGCTGTGGCTGCCTATGTGGCAGTGGGCAGGGGAGGGCAGGAGGAGGAGACAACCCAAATGGCAGGGAGGGTCTCCACTGAGAGGGGTGCAGACAACTTCCGATCATGAGCCAGGGGCTCTCTGGTGCAGGAGAGTGCACAGTTCCACCTTCCTCTGTCTTCAAAAGCATTCGTGACACTTCCCAGTCCCCATGGTGCGGAATGGGTCAGAGCTCCAGGAACACTGCTACTCTCCTGTGTCTCCCAGTTCCTTTGTGCTTGTCAGAGTCCAAGTGGGTGCTAAGGAATATTTATGTGGGATCCAGTGACTTGGAGACTGAGGGACTATGATGTCCCTGAATAGATTAGTGGCCCCTGGCACGTGCCCAGGCAATACGGCACATGCCATCTCAGCTCTGGTCTGCGGTGAGGGGAAGTGACCTTACATTGGCCTGCAGCCCAGTGTCCTATTCCCAAGAAGCTCTCAGTTCAACAATGGCAGCAGCATCAGGATTTGTCAGCGCAGAAGGGCTCTCTGACAGGTTGGGAGCTGGCAGACCACCACAGTGTGAGGGGAGGAAAAGTAAACACTCCCACCTACCCTTTCTGCTAGGCTCTGAATCCCTTGGGGGTTGTTTTGTGCTAAAACTTTGCTCCTTCTCATTCTGCTTTGTTAGTTCTTTCTGTGGGATCTCTGGTAAGGTAGCTTCTGGCTCCATTCCCTCAGTATTTTGCTTGAGCTATGTTTTCTTACCTGAAACTTCCTCTTCTATTTGGGACAATCTGGCAGCCAATGTCTCCAGTTGGCCATCTTGCCCTCCCTCTCAATTTTTGGAGAGTTTTAAAAACTATTTTCCATTAAAAAAAATTCAAACTCACACAAAGTAATACACAATAGTCAAATGAATTCCATGTTATTTATCATCCTGCTTGAACTATTAACATTTTTCAAATCTTATTTCATCTGCTTCTCCACATTAAAAGCAAACATAAAGTCATTTAATCTCTGATAACCTCATCATCTTCTTAATGTTCCAAATAAAATTGCTTTTTATAAATCTATACTAGAATGACGAGTAGCATTAAGAACCAAAGTAGATGTGAAGATAATAATGTTACATATACCTTTTCTATGTCAAAAAAATAACGTACACTAATGTGGCTCGTGTGTCACCTCTATGGTCCTCAAAGATAACCGAAGCACTACAGAATCTGCTTGTTTTAAATCTTATTCATCTCATTATGAACAAACCATTTAGTAAGGTTTTATGCTTGGCCCTAGCCAACTTGATCAACTCCATTTTAAAAGATTTATCAGGTAAAACTGTTTACTATAAAGTCAGGATCATAAAGTAAAAGAAAACATAGTCAGTGAACTTCCATTACTAAAGAGCAAAGTGCTCACGTGGCCAGAGGCCTGCACAGGGAGCTGAGTCCCAGCCCAGCTCATCAACAATGAGGGATGCAGCCTCTTTACCTCATGCCTATGGAAATACCTGTGTTAGGTGCTTGGGCCACTATAACAAAGTACCACAGACTGCAGGGCTTAAACAACAGAAGTGTATTGTCTCACAATTTTGGAGGCTGGAAGTCCAAGATCAAGGTGTTGGCAGGGTTGGTTTCTCCTGAGGCCTCTCTCCTGGGCTTCCAGATGGCCACCCGCTCCCTGTATTCTGTGTTCTCACCTGGTCTTTCTTCTGTGTATGTCTGTGGCCTAATCTCCTCTTCTCAAAAGGATGCCAGTCATATTGGAGTAGAGCCCACTCTACAATCTCATTTTAATTTAATTACCTTTTAAAAAGTCTTATTTTCAAATACAGTACTGTCACATGATCAGGTAGTGGTTTAGGACTTCAACATATGAATTTTGGGGGAACCAAATTTAGCCATAACAATGTCCTAATTGAATGAGGGTTTTTTTGTGTGTGTGAAGATTAAATTACATAGTGTTTGCAAAAGCTGTTGAGAACCCAAAAGCACTATACAGGATACCTTTATTGTTTGGTCATAACACATGTATCAGTCCATCAGAATTCAGTCTTGTGAATAGAATACATTCTATGTTGAGCTAGCTGTTTTTGCAATCCTTATACTTTAGAAATTTATCATCTTAAAGAGTAAGCAAAATTAACAAATATCAAATAAATGGCCTATAAAGTAGCCAGATTTGAACTGAGTGCAACATTTAGTAATTCAGTCCAAGAAGAGGAGTCCTAGGTAAGGTGGGCAGGTAGCATCTGAACAGTGCTTCAAAGGAGAGTTAGGATTTTACATTGGTGGGATGAAGAAGTGGGAACATGATACTACATGTGGTAGTTTCCGATTATCTGTGCTTTTGTTTTTGGTGGTTTCAGTTATCCACAGCATAGTAAATAAGATATTGAAAGAGAGAGCAGGAGAGAGAGAGACCACACTCATATAACTTTCATTACAGGATATTGTTATAATTGTTCTATTTTCTTATTAGCTACTGTTGTTAATCTCTTACTGTGCCTAAGTTATAAATTAAACTATATTATAGATAAGTATGCATAGGAAAAAACATAATATATATATATATATATATATATATATATATATATATATATAAGATTTGGTACTATTTGTGGTTTTAGATATCCATTGGGAGTCTTGGAACATTTCCCCTGAAGATAAGGGTAATTTACTATATTGTCTTCCTGGCATAGAATGAAGTCTGGCTAGACCCTGGATTCTGCTAAGAAGTAGTAGAAAATAAGGTTAAACAAGTAAGGGAGGGCCCGATTAAAGAAGATATTAAGAAGCTTGCACGTGAGTTTTGTTGTAATGAAAAAAATATTTCTAAGCCACAGATATAATTATTTCTAAATCAATTTGTTTATTCTTGATTTGACTATTTCCTAAAAAATAAACTAAATAAACCATTCTAAATAAGGGACATGAAAAAAACTGTCAGTTTTGATAGTTCTACCTGGATATGATTTTATTCTTTTTAGTTTCTGTTTACAATCATAATGGGCCACTGTATTAGTTATCTATTGAAGTGTAACAAATTATCCTTGAAACTTAGCAGCTTAACATAACAAACACTTATTACCTCCCATAGTCTCTGAGTACTGGGAATCTCCCAAGAGGCTGTGGTCACCTGCAGTGACGGCTGTCTCGGGGCTCCACTTGGCTGGAGGGTCTGCATCTAAGCTTCCTCGAGTGGCTGTGAGTAGGCCTTGCTCCTCACTGGCTTTGGCTGTCTCAACAGAAAGAAAAGCCTGTAAAACTCTGTAAAATAATCTAAAAGAGATTTACTCGGAGCCAAATTTGAAGACCATGACCCAGAGCCATGCCCAAGAAGTCTTGAGCAAGTTGACTCCCTGTGGTTGGGTTACAGTTTGGTTTTATACATTTTAGGGAGATAGGGGTTATAGATAAAGTCATAAATCAATACGTGGAAGGCATATATTGGTTTGGCCTGAAAAAGTGGGCCATCTCAAAGGGAGCGGGGGCTGACGGTTACAGGTGGGTTTAAAAATTCTTTGACTTGTGATTGGTTAAAAACATGGAAGCTTTGTCTAGAGGCTTGGAATGCTTTAAGATAAGGAGCTATTAATCAGAGATAAGCCAGGGGACATATATTTGTTGTGTAAATTGAGGACCTGCAGGTTTGTCCTGAATATCCTTAGGCCTGTTAATGGGTTACAAAGGATGTCCCCAAGAAGAGAAGAGGGCATGATGAGACTTGTCTGACCTTCCTCAAGAAGAGAAGAGGGCATGATGAGACTTGTCTGACCTTCCTCTTCCTGGTAGGCATTTTAGTTTTAGGATATTTCTTTGGCCACAAGGAGGTCCATTCAGTCAGCCGGTGGGGTGGGTGAGCCTTAAAATGTTATTTTAGTTCACAGCTGGAAATCTCTGTTCTTGCCATATGAATCTCACTATGGATTGCCAGAGCAATGTGGTCACTGGCTTCCGCCAGAGCAAGTTGGGGGGAGGAGGGGGAGAGAGAGAGAGAGAGGAGATAAAGAGAGAAAGTGAAAGAGAAACAAAGAGTGAGAGAAAGGGAGGAGATAATGAGAGAGAGAGAAAGGGAGAATAAAGAGAGAAGTAACGATAAGGCGATAAAGAGAGAGAGAGAGAACTAGAGATAGAAAAGGAGAGAGAAAGCAAGAGAGAGAAAGAGAGGAGACAGAGAGAGAAAGAAAGATAACACTCTGCCATGTGCAAACTAATCTGCGTCACACAGTGTGACCTCTGTCTTATTCTAATATTAGAAGTCAATAAATCCAGCCCATACTCAGCAGAAGGATGTGGACAACGGAAGAGTGTTGTGCAGACCAATGTGGGGGGCGTTTTAGAAGCTGACTGCCATGGTGCTGTGGTTTGAATGTTTGTCTCCCGAAAAACTCATGTTGAAATTTTATGGCCGCTGTGACATAGGGCTTTGGAAGCTTGGAGAGGTGTTTAGGCCATGAGGGCTCCGTTGTTATAGGTGTGAAAAATGCCATTGTAAAAGGGTGACTTCAGCCTCCTTTCTCTCTCTTTGCCCTTTTGCTTTCAGTAAGAAACCCCTCCCCAGATGCAGGCCCCTTGATCTTGGCCTTCCTAGGATCCAGAATTGGGAGAAATAAGTTTCTCTTCTTTATAAATTACCAAATCTAAGGTATTTTGTTAGGGCAGCACAAACTAAGGCATACAACCAGTAATGAAGATGTGTTTTGCTTTTAAAAATATTAGCTTTGGCAGGGTGTGATGGCTCATGCTTCTAATCCTAGCACTTGGGGAGGCCAAGGTGGGAGAATCACTTGAGCTCAGGAGTTCAAGACCAAACTGACAAGAGCGAGACCCCATCTCTACTAAAAATAGAAAAAATTCTCTGGGCGTGGTGGTGCATGCCTGTCGTTCTAGCTACTCAGGAGGCTGAGGCAGGAGGATCGCTTGAGCCCAGGAGTTTGAGGTTGCTGTGAGCTAGGTTAAGGCTACGACACTCTAACCTGGGCAACAAAGTGAGACTCTGTCTCAAAAAAAAAAAAAAAAAAAGTTAGCTTTTATCAATATTATATTGAAATGTGTCCTTCATATTTTCAAGGTGAAATGAGTTTTCGTCAGTCTCGTTTCATTGTAAAAATAGCTCAAGGTTAAAATCATTTGGGGATTTTTTTGTGTTGTTTAAATATCTCCTTTTGTGGAATTAATTTTGAGATTAGCGTTTGAAATATCTTGAAGTTTGTTGACTAAAATTAGCTACTTTTGTAATTCTCTCAGCAAAATTCCAAATATAGGATAAATATAAAGAGTAGGTTCACATAGGTGTGGGAATTAAAGGTATACATGGAGAAGAAGTCAGTTTTAGCATTCTATCATAGTAAAGGCAGGTAGAGAGATTGATTGGAGAGTCATATTTTTACTTTAACAGAATAAGATATAAAACATTATTTAAGGACTGTTTAGCATATAAATTAATATATATATATAAGTAAATCTAAGCATAAAATATCACACCTTAAGATGCAGGTGAAGTTTATTATTTGTGGCTCTGATGTCAGGAACAAATAAGCTGGGTCATAAGTGTTTGGGGTTATAGAGACGGGAGGGGTCCTGCAACCTTAATTTAAGAGGACAGATGGAGAATTCATGATTCAATTAAATGAAGTGGAAAAAGCAAAGATTTGGGAGCAATCATCACTTTCAACTTCTTGGGTGTGAGGTATGAATCAGATGTCAGTCACAAACAGTACCATCCAATATAAATAAACATTTTTCATAAGAAAAATTAAACATTGAGTTTCTCAAGATATATAAAAAGAGAACAGAAGGAATGAGAAGTTTCTCGATTTGTGAAAATTAGGAAATAAATATGAATATGAAACCATCAGTTCTCTGTCACTAGTGTTCCTGAAAAAGATAAACTGTTGGAAGCTCTGGAACAAATGATTTGTGAGCTTAACAATCCTGCGATCCATCAGCACTGGTGATTCACCAGCGTCATCCTTCTTAGAAAGGTGCAAATCTTCAAACTTAGGGAAGAAGTATCAGATTCATTCTGATAACGGCAATATATATTGACAAAAACGTGTGCGTGCAATAAAAGGATCAATCAAGGCAATTTTAGGGTTGAATGGAAATAAAGGATATAATATAATCACGAAGCCAAATTTTGTCTAAATGAATAAAACTAGTTTAAATATCTGTTGATTCAGGAAATGA